>NC_056743.1:785319221-785619221 GCF_019279795.1 Protopterus annectens
AACACCTCTACATAAAAATGACCTAGACTAATACATATAAACAATCATTTAAGCAGATCCCTCCCTAAAAGAATAGGTTTGATGTTGATTTTATCATTGAGACCCTTCCCTGTACTGGCCTTGAGTCTCACAATCCATTCAAGTTTTTTGGTCTCAACTTTCAATTTCATGTCTCCCCCTCAACAATTATCCATCACCATAAAGAGAAACATATGTGTGTCCCCATGAACCTTAACATGCCTCGCTAAAGCATTGGTCTCTGCCTCTCTACCTATGTCACACAAATGCTCTCACATTCGATCACTAAGCCTTCTGGTTGTCATCCCAACATAGAATGACATACAGATCAAACAGTGGGCCAAATATACAATGTTGTTGCTATTGCAATCAGTTGAAGGCCTAAACTTAAAAACTCTATTCATATCCGGATGTTTAAAGTCCCCACTCACATCTATATGTGTACAAAAATTACATCTATTACAGGGCAGGGTGCCACCTTTATATCACAAGCCTGTACAGTCCCCCTGTGATACCTTAGGTCCACACAAAATTCTTTTCAAGTTCTTCTTATTTTTAAAAGTGTACTTTGGCAACTCACCTACTAACTGTTTGATGGCATCATCAGCACACAAGATGTTTCAATTCCTATGCAAAATATCTTGCAATACCGTCGTATTGCTAGAGTATGTAACAGACATCCTCATGTGTCCTGTGCTACCCCCTACTATTCATGGTGGCTGTTCACCATCAGAAAAATACGGCCTCTCCTCAGTGTTCCTACATTCCGTAACTTCTCTCAGGGTTCCCTGAAGCTCCCTGTCAGCATAGTCCCTCTGTAAAAAACTTGTTCTTAACTCAACCAATTCATCTTCAAATTTAACTTGATTTGCTGTCAGCCTTGACGTTCTCAAACCTTGACCCCTGACGATGTTCTTAAAGATATGTTGAGGGTGCATGCTGGCTCTATGTAGGTAACTGCTTCTATAGAAATCCTTCCTATAAACCTCGGTCTCAAACCACCCATCTCTCCCCTGTGTTACCTTAACATCCAGGAAGTCAACCGAACAACAACATATCTTTAAGAACAATGTAGTGAGAGGGAGTGGCTAGTCTGTGACTTGTTGGAGTTTTGGTGGGTGGAGAAGGCTAAGTATAAGACTAGGGGTAGTGGAGGTGGGTGGGAAATGTGGGCAGGGGAGCGGGGTGAGCCCAAGCATTAGTGAGGGCAAATGGAATGGGGCAGCACTGAGGTCTTCAGGTAAGGATCTACAAATAAAACTGTCAGTAAGACGGTACACTAATACAATCTTTATATCTTACAGTTGGCTTCTCAGTAGTCAAATTTCAATAAATAAAGTTAGCTAAATGTGGGGACCAGGAAGGAGCAGACGTAAGCTTTCAAATAAGGGAGGGACTAGGACACATTTGGGTACTAACCTTAATATTACAGCAGTGCCAGGGCACTGGCTCCTGTAGCTTAAGAAAGCTAGGTTTGGCTGTAAGAGCTCAAAATATATATATATATATTTTAATTTTTTTTTACAGTCTTTGAGAGATATGTTCACCCCCTTTCATGTCCCTCAAGCCATAGCAGACTGAACAGCATAGCACAGTTAGAGAAAGTATTTGTCAGAGTCTGTACTTATTTCCTTACCTGCTAATTGTCTTTTTTCTGTTTCACTCCCCCCATTATATTTAATGGCTGTATAACACATTGGTATCATCAGTCACGGCTCCCCCTCATAAAGTGAGTGCACTACATGAAAAGACAAACTTTAGTAATAATCACTTATGTGTACAAAATCATCTTCAGCAGGGTTAGGGAATTTGCCCTTACCTTGCTGTTGTGTGATTTTGGAGTTGGTATATATCATTAGCAGGGGGTGTGTGGGGTAAAAAGAGGTTTGCCCCATGTAAAAAATATTATTTTTGTTTTATGTACTATTTGAGCATTTTAGGTGTGTTAAAATGATTACTCTTTTTTCATTTACTCTTTGAAGCATTTGATATCTGATGAGATAATCATATATGTCTATATAAGACTAGAGCAAACTAATATCAATATTTGGGACTCCTTGTGCTGTATTCAGTGGTATTATATATTGTAAGTGTAAGGGGTTATTTTTCTTAGCTGCTTCAGGATTATCCAAACTAAAACCATAATTGTGCTAACAGAACCCAATAGCTAGTCTTGGTATATATAATTTATATTACCATTTTAATATTACACAGATGTAAACTATATTCATATCCTTTGTATACTTAAACTTTTACAGTTGTCAACAATTTCTTTTAGGCACAGTCCAGTATATTGTTATATTGATAACTTGTTTTTTGATATTAATCATGGTTATGATGGGGATGCAGTTCTTCACTTATCAAACCATACTTGGTGGTAATTAGAGAAAAAGCCAAGGTGTTTATGTTAATTATTGCTTCACCAAATCTATCACAAGCTGTTTGAAAATGTTGTCCCGACCATGTAGGCTACTCCTGTCCCATAAGCTTAAGGCTTACAACTGAGCTGCACTGAGGACATCAGGATCAAATCCAATAATTGCTACAAGGAAACCCTATATCTGCAACTATGAAAATGGATTATTGCAAGGTTTTATAAGCACTATAAGCTGTTTGTTAACTTGTTTTCTGTCTGCTCCAGGCCTAAGAGAGTATTCAGCAGTTTTAGTGGTCAGGACAAGGCTGCATTGTTTAAAATTAATTTTTATGAAGAGAAACAATTATGCCATAAATACTTTAAATGAATTCCATCCACTTTGACCCAGGCTCAGTAATAATCCTTCATGGATATTACTACCTGACTAGTAATTCACAGGCTTAGGAAATTTTGAACCTTCTTCTGAGAGTAGGAATATATCCTTCTTGGAGGCTACAACTTGTGTAATAGGACTATTATATTTCTTGTCCATTATTCATCACCACATACAATAGGTTATAGTTACTGAAGCAATTTATATTATATACTCATGGGTTAGGAGAAGGGTACAAAAAAATTTCCACAGCATTAGATGTAACATGGAATTCAGTGAAGACGGTCATCTAAAAGTGGAGAAAATATGGGGCAACAGTGACGTTGCATAGAACTGGACATCCCTCTAAAATTGATGAAAAGACAAGACAAAAGCTGGTCAGGGAGGCTGCCAAGAGACCTACATCAACACTGAAGGAGCTGTAGGAATTTCTGGCAAGTGCTGGTTGTGTGCTACATGTGACAACAATCCACCGTATTCTCCGTATGTCTGGACTATGGGGTAAGGTTGCAAGACAGAAGCCTTTTCTTACACAGAAAAACAGCCAGGCCCATTGAAAATTTGCAGAACAATACATCAGGTCTCCCAAAAACATGTGGGAAAATTATGTTATGGTCTAATGAGACCAAGGTTGAATTTTTGGCCACAATTCCAAAAGGTACATTTGGCACAAAAACAACACTTCGCATCACCAAAAGAATACCATCCCCCTCGGTGAAGCATAGTGGTGGGAGTATCATGCTTTGGGGTTGCTTTTCTTCAGCTGGAACTGTGGCTTTAGTCAAGGTGGAGGGAATTATGAACAGTTACAAATACCAGTCACTTTTGGCCCAAAACTTTCAGGCGTCTGCTAGAAAGCTGAAGATGAAGAATTTCACCTTTCAACATGACATACATCCAAATCAACAAAAGAATGGCTTCATCAGAAGAAAATTAAAGTTTTGGAATGGCCCAGCCAGAGCCCAGACCTAAATCCAATAGAAAATCTGTGGGGTGACCTGAAGATGCCTTCACAGTCTGACAGATTTGGAGTGCTTTGCAAGGAAGCTTGGGCAAATATTGCCAAGTCAAGATGTGCCATGCTGATAGACTCCTACCCAAGAAGACTGAATTCTGTAATTAAATCAAAAGTTGCATCAACAAAGTAACTTGCACAGAGTAGTTATAAAGATAGTATTTATTTATTGCATTTAACCAGAGTGGGTGATATATAAAAATATATCTGTGTCAAACATTTTCACTGTAACAGTAGACTTCAGATAAACATATCTCGTATACTGTGCATATTAACTTTTATTTATTTGAAGTCTTGGCATGTTGCCATCATTTATTTACACTCTTGGCACTGTCCTTACTTAACACTTTATTTTTGATCCAGAGAATGTCATCATAGCTACTGAAATTTTCCTAACTATGCCATACGTATGTTATTCACAAAAACTACAGTTAAAACTTTACATACTGGACATACAAAATATAGATGCTGAAAACACCCAAGAATAGCACAGTCCACCTAAAATAATTCTGGAACCCATATGTAAGATTAGTTAGGAAACAAAAAACGAATCAGAGACATTTTCTACTCACTACAATGTTAAAAGGTAATGCTACACACTGAAAATGCAAAACCCAAACATGCAACCCCTCCAATACAACACTGCCTGCATAAATCAACCCTCAAGAAACTAAATTTGTTTTTTACCAGAACAAATCAAGTTAAACAAAAAAATACGAGCCATTCAGAAAATGTCATTATGAGGAAGAAGACCAGCTTCCAACTATCTAAAGTAATTCAAACATAACTAAGCTGTAAAATGAACAAATCATAGTATAAGCCACAATACATCTCTAAACTATATAAAAATTAAGACACACAAAAAAATAAGATTTACCTAAGAAAAACAACAGAAAATCACTTGTGAGACAGTTAATTCCTAAAAATCTGAGAAACTATGTAAAACACTTTTCAGCAGGTACTTGGGCAATTAATGCAGTCCTTTGAATATGATGGGAAACACTACTTTGATATTTAAAATAAATATTAAATGGCTTGCGTGATTCAGTTCATCACTTCTTTCTTACTCCCCACAAAAGTGTTCCATAAATGAACACTACAACACTTTTCATGTATTGTACGTCAGACTCCCATGTATTCCATAGTTGTAACACCACTTTATTAATGCCCATTGCTAAGTTTAATAAAAAAGCTTCAAGTGGTCTCAGAGCATACTTGAGTGATCACTAATCAGAAGTCATCAGCATCATGCAGTCAGATTGCATGGAACAAAAAGAGCTATTTTTTTGCAGAAGCAAATCCCAAAGGCCACTTAAAAGTATGTGTGTCACAACTTCACAGGAGACAACACTGGGAAAGTAGAACCTCTTCAAATAATACACAGTAGTCTTAATCCCTGTTGTTACTCTGACAAGAATAGGCAAGCCATTTCTGGATTAACCAGTGTAGTGCAGACCAAATAAACACATGACAAATGGCAACAACAAAAAAAAAAAATACACACACACACACACCCATATATGTACAAACAGACATATGTTTTCAGCCATTTGATAAAGTTTAATTGCAGCAGTGCAATCTCCAAAATCTGGCTTCATAAATGTACTAGCTCTGGAAAGTATTAACACTGTGCCCAGGTGTCTAATTAACTTGTACCACAGAGGTGACAAGAATCAAATGTCTGGGGCAGCGAGATAACCAGTGTAGTGCACACTGGCTGATTAAAATAAATCCTAAGCATTATGCCCTTTAACCCTGCCCATCTCCAGTGTCATTCTTCCATCCTGCAGCCTGCTACTCTGTCATTGATTCTATCCCACAATTCATTTTGCTGGTCTCTTCATCAGTCCTGTGGCAGCTGGGTACATGTCCACAGCTGTGTGTAGTGTAATGTTCGGCTCTCCCCTGAGCTGCAGCCTGCCCACTGATTTTCTACATTCTCATGGTGCACTTCTCATTCTAGTCTCTACTAATTTTCATTAGTAATCATGATTACAGTTCTAAATGTGCCTACAAGCCAGCAGGCTTTGTGAATGAACATCACAACCAGTGTTTTACAGCCAATGACAGACATTGCCGTTCTTGGTAATATTACAAGAACATTCAATTCAGTTTGCTTTAGAGTCTCTCTCTTTCTCTCTCTGTTACTGCATTCATAACCTGCTTGACTTAAGAATGAAAAGGGAAACTTGCACTGTGGCTGGGAAGGGAAGCTTAGTTCTGTTATACTATAAAATGCATAGCTGGCAAAATGAAATCTGATGACTCACATAAATGTTTATATCCCAATTGTTGGGAGGGTGGCCTAATGGTTAAGGTGTTTGCTATACAAACACAAGGTGCAGGGTTTGAGTCTCACAAGGGATAATTGGCTAGGCTTAAAATGGCTCATAAGGGCAGTTAGCCTAGTACTAAGCTATTCTATTCTATTCTAAGCACTTCCAATGGGGGACATTTATTTAAACATCTGCAGCTGTTAGAGCTTGTAGGCTTGCATACATTTCTCTCAGCCTTCAGAATTATAGCAGGAATCATTGACAAAATCATATCAGATTGCCCATGATCATAGGAATTGTGTTGCCTGCAAAAAAATTCACAGCTAGGGGGTGCGACATTTAAATTTGCACTGACAGGTTTGGGGGTGACAGGAATGTTAAACACATTATTATACCTACTCCATTGTCAATGGGTATGCTTTTTATATTTATCTTTTATTACAGCTGTTTTAAGTAAAACATCAAGACTTTACTGACATGTTTGCTGTTCCTTGTTTTTGCCAATATAATGAACTGATAGTGTTTCAATATACATGCTTAATATCAGTAATGCATGAAAGATCATAGTAAATCTTTCACTGTGTAAATGTTGCTTAATGAATTCAGCTGCTGTTTACTTAATGTTGAGAAATTTACATACATTCTTCACTGTACCTCTCTGGATTCCAAAAGAAAGTTATTGTGAATGACTTGTAAGGTAAGACCTCCTGTTATTATAGTACCATATTATGGGCTGATATGATCTGCAGTATACCTCTGTCTTTAGCACAGTATCTTGGAAAGCTGATCAGTGACTCCACAGTATGCAAGAATTTAACTGTAATGTTTATTTTGTGATAAGTCTCTCAATGAATATTTTACCGCATTTTGCTTGTTGCAGTAACATATCACAAATTCAGGGCTTGAATATAGTGTTAGAAACTCTACTTCAAAAATTACACACACACACTGTGCTATTCTTTAACAGTGTAAGTGAATGAAATATACCCACGTGCATCAACATCCACTTCATCCATGTACTTCATTCATCAGTCATCTAACAAAATTAATAGCATCTTCACTTCAATGAAGTGCTTATCAACAAAATGAACTGCACTGAGTGTGTGTGTGTGTGTGTGTGTGTGTGTGTGTGTGTGTGTGTGTGTGTGTGTTTTGAACTCAGCACACAGTGTGGGGGTGGTAAGGGAAATGATCACTTTCTTTAATGCTATGTGATTCCAGAGTTAGTATACTTAAAACAGCAGAAGTATCAGGACACTATGGGACTATTACTGCTGCAGAAACAGTGTTTTCAGTGTGTGTGTTAACTTCAGTGGGTTTGTGGAGTGGTGAGGTCATCAATAGTTTGAATTGCAATATATTGAGTTATTAGGGTTCTGCGAGGTACTGTGAATGTCTTGTAACACCAGCGATTAGACAGCTCAGCTAATGATATGCAACAGGAAGTAATTCTGTCATTGTCACAATTCTGTACTACATCTGAACCAAAGAGAGATCAGAAGTCATCATTCAAGGTAGAGTGGCTGCAACTGTCATGCTTTAAATGGGGAATTGTCCATTGAAAACAGAATGCTTGAGAGTTATGCTGCCATTCACACATATTGAGTAATGTAGTCCACTGTATAAGCCTGCATTTTGCATAAAAATGTCAAGTTATCATTGTGTTTCTCTGTTATATAATATTTGAAGCCCTTGTATCTGATCCTGGATGATTAATTCAGAGACTTTCCATCAAGAGGGGTTGGAGAAGACCCATCAACATCGTCTTTTCTTCTTGTAGGAACAATAGCTAATTATTTTCTGTGCAGGTGGATGGGAGTAGAAGCAGAACTGGCTAGAGGGTGCCTTGGAATCTAATTAATTTAAGAAAGTACTTGCTGGTAATTTATTTCCACAAATCTGAAAGAAGAACAGATGATACATGCAGAGACATATTTTCACTTGCCTTTAAACAATGTATTTCAGTAGACATTAATTACACTTCCTAATACTGTTATTGCTATGTAAACCTTTAACAACTGCAGATTTGGTAGTTTGACTGAGTTAATTCAAGACACCAGGTTAGTCCACATGAAGTAGTCCAGTTCTGAATAAAATTAATTGCTTCTGAAACTTTGACCCTGCTTTGGCAGTTATTTTTAAAGAAAAATGTTGAAATGAAAATTAAAGCAATCTATAAAGCTTTGTATACATAATATGCTGGCATTTGTGATTAAAGTCTGTTTAATTCACTGAGCACAACTTCATTTCTCTTTTTTTTTTTTTTTTTTTTTTATATTTCACCATGAACAACCAAATCTGGCTGTTTAATAACAGCAAGACCGACAAAACTTATTTTTGTCATATCTAGATCAAAGTTTATTTAAGTGATAAAAGAAGAGTTTGCACAAGCTGTGCAAAATTTCATTTACACCCATTACCAGACATTATAATATTTTTCTTTATGGTATGCCATGAACAGTAACATCAGAAATTTTTACAGTATTACTGGTGAAATATGTTTAAGACCAAACACATAATATTGTAAGAACAAATTTAGTTTTGGGAATGAAACTGCTATTTTACAGCACTTCCCACACGTAATGTCTTAATTTTCAGGTACTGGAATACATTCATATTTATCTCCTAAAAAGTACTTACCAGAAATACAATTTTCATTTCTTCTTTTCCACTGGCAAGGATTCATGAAGCCTCCGTGTAAGAGTTATAACTCTTACACGGAGGCTGCAGTTAAACGGAGTGATGTCAGCATGCTTTGCATATTCATGAGAGCATGCTGAATCACACCTAAGTCTAACACGGTCCGTGTAAGACAGTAGGGGCATATCCGTAGGCCGAGCCCTGCAAGTGGACACGCCCCCAGAAGTGTAAAAGTGCCCAAAGTAAACACCCACAACAGAGTCCACGGAAATGTGAATAAACACAACACAACACATGCCCCCACAGACTATGAACATAAAATATATAAATGAACATGTTATATATGTTTTTTAAATTGTAAAGATGTTTAACCGTGAGTGCACTCGTTTGCGCGGGCGTGCCCGTAGCGCAGCTACAGTTAGCAGTCAGTGGGAAAGCATATAAGAACTAAATATGCAAAATAAGCCAGGAAGCAATAGCGTAGCGGTAGAGATGTTGGCTGAAGAGCAGGCAGTCATGGTTCGAGCCCCCACAACACCATTTTTTTTTTTTTTTGCAAAATAAGCAGGAAACAAGTTCCTGACAAACATGTACACATAAAACCACAATTTATGTAAAATGTAATGAAATAGCCTATTTATATTGAAGAAATCTGAGGTAACAAAAGAATAAAAGATGCCAGATGTGCTCATAGCCGAGCTACAGTTTAACAGAGTGAGTGCATCTGCCCGTAGATGAGCAGTGGTTTAACTGGTGCAAAATGAGTGCCCGTAGCTGAGCAGTGGTCTAACACACTAAATCTATGTGCCCCTAACTGAGCTTAGCGTAATATGCGTGCCGATAGCCAAATGAGGCTTAAAGCAGCATATCCCATTTGCGCGGAGCTGCGCACCGAGCAAACAAGCTAACCGATGAGCAACGTTGAGCAAGCCGTATCAAAACTGCCTTTACACAGACACACCCATCAGCATGTCTAGACAGTCATGAAAAATAAAAAGCAGTGGCCAGGTTCGAACCCAGGATACTATACACCGTAGTCAAGTTACAGAACCGCTAAGTCATGACAGCAGTACCTTTAAATGCAATAAGAGCTAATATATAGGAATGAATACAAACTAGAGCATGACAATGCAGGTTTACTGAAGTTGATACAATTCCAAAATGGCCAATCACAGATATGTGCGGGAAATACGGACTATATAAGCCCCATAGGCGGGAATACACAACATAAACGATTGTAGAACTGATCTGCAGGCAGAATGACAGGAGTAGGAGAGGGTAGTTGCTTTCGAGCACAGAGGTGGGGTGTTGAGGAGTCCAGGTACATGGTTTGGCTCATAGTCCATAATCATGAGGCCCAACTCCTGCAGGGCCAGGTCCTCTGGGGAGCATACAGGGCCGAGGCATGGGACCGGTTGGCTCATGATCTTACCAGTGCCACAGGGATTCCAAGGACTGGTGAGCAGGTCTGTCACCACCATGTGGACCTGAAGAGACGCAAGCAGGACCAACTGAACCTTTGGATCCAGGAGGCCCGGCAAACACCCAACGCCCCACTACTGAGTAAGTAACATTTAATTATGTATGTAAGAAATTAAACTAGCTGATATTATGGAAATGTGTATTCCAATATTACTTCATTTATATTACAGCTGCAGGTGTCCGTTCTGTGAACCGCAGAGCCTATGGCGATAGGCTGGTGCGGTTGCGCCACCAGGCAGGTCAGTAATCCACTACCAGTAACGGTAAAAAAATATAAAAGTATGACAGTCAGCAAAAGAGTGCAGTGTAGTCAGTGTGAAAGTGTCTGCAAGTATTGCTTGATTACAAAAGTGTGTTTCAGCCTGTAAGTTAAACCGAAAAATGAAACTGACATATATTCTGAAATAAAAATGCCCTACCTGTAAGAAAATAGTACATAACCTGCAGCAGGCTGAAAAGTATAGCTGCAGAAGATGATGAAATCACATGTGTGAAATATATCCTTGTGGAAATACTGAAACATGACAGAAGTGAGGCTGCTGGAAAGGATTGTAATAACTGCAGGTAAAACGTCAATAAATCCTAGAAGTAAATACCATCCTGAATAGTAAAATGAAAGCAAGTGAGAGAGTATGAGAAAGTGTCATGAATCCAGCAATACAGTAGTAATAACCCCTGAATAAAGTGTACTGCAATCAAGACAGAATGAAATGCATGTGAGATTCAAAACCAAACAGCGAAATCTGTTCAAAGTGTTGCTACATCTGGAATGTGTATTCCAAAATCTGGATATGTTGCTCTCAGTCTGCAATATGCAGATAGGATGATTGTCTGATATACCAAACATCCACACTTGTCTACAGCTATATAAAGCAAATGTAACAGGATGATGTAGCTGAACAAAGCTAGATATGAATGTGTATGAAGAAGAATAAAATGTATATTGATGTTGCAGTAACAGTCCTATCACCAAGTTGAAATAGTTATCATATAGGAAAATGTAGTTAGAACAGTAGTGTGTATATAACTGTAGCTATTAGAAATGTACAGCATATGTATTGTTATTCGAAGGTGTTAATATTACTTTCTTTACCCCACCCTATAACCACATATAACCCATTCCACGTGAAAATGGTATGTGCAATCACAATTAACACCCCTGGACATTTGTCCTGTTGGGTCATATATATTTGCATGTCCGTTGATGCATCTGCCCTGTTCATACATCCACACCTAATGGCCTGTTGCCATCAATTAACCCTGCATGTTGTTGGACTGTGTATTTCTGTTCAAATTATGCATGTGTTATGCACGCTGTTCAATGGTGTGAATATCTGGGTGTTTGGTTAATGGGAATACTAATGCATGCTGTTACAACTAATTGTGAATGGTATTATATGTCACTAACCCAAACTGTCATGACATAATGCAAAACATAGGACGACAGGGAAGGCGGGTTCCAGCGGACCCACCTCAGCTGGCGAGTGCACCTGGCACTAGTGCCGAGTCCGGACCCTTCTCCGGTGGCCCTGTGCCACTTGCGGGTGGAAGCGCTGCAGGGGATGGGGCTCGCCCCTCCTCTGCAAGTGTGGCCGGAGGAGAACCACCACTCACCCTCCGTAGCGTCTGGACTGTGGTGCGTAGGGAGATTAGGGACTCTGTTCTCGATCCCCTACGCCAGCTCGAGGCATGGGTGGCGCAACTAACGGGCATGCCTGTTGCCCCGCCTACACAGCCCCCAGCACAGCCCTGTCCTGGGCCATGAAGGAACAGTGGCAACTGCCTATGGGTGGGGATATCAGTTCCACTGTTGCCATCTGTGGGCTCATGGGCTCTGGATATCCAAACCTCCATCCCCGTCAATTGTGTAACCCCACCCACACGTGTCATACACCACCCCTGTATGCATTTTGTTTGTCTTGTCTGTTTACCTACCCAACCTACCTCCCCAGCTGTACCGACTTCCTTCACCTGACATACCACTCTCACCTGAAAAAAAAAAAAAAAAAAAAAGGGCACTCTGTACCCACAAAAAAATTACGCCCCATACATAGCTGCCCATTCCGCACACGTCTGCTGGACATGGAACCTATCAATTACAATTGGCTGTACAACAAGTATTATTGTTGTCCTGACACCTCTCTCAGGGGTGGAAGGTTTCAAATGTCACACCAAAATACATACATATGCACAGCTGTTGCTGATGAAGAAATGGGCAGCTATGGGCCTTGCCTACATCCCTCCTGCACATCCCAAGCTTGTTTCCCTACTGTCTTACCCTCTTTGTGACCCCTTTTTCACCACTTTCCTGTCTCCCCATTTTCATTTCTTTCAAAGAAAATAGCGAGGGTATGCGCAAGAGTACGCATGTTTAAGCGGTTGTAAGCGGGTGTGCGCTTGTGTGCGCGGAGCTAAACGCCAGTGCGCATGTGTGAACTCCGCGCAAACCAGCGCTAACCTGGTTACAACTGCTTAAAAGTGCCTTAGTCACTTTGATTGACAGGTCTTATAGTCAGTTCAGAAGCAAAATAAAATCCCACTGGCAGTCCCAAACCCAGGACCTTGGAAACAGTAGTCTGCATGACTTACCACTAAGCCATGACTCTCATACAAGAACATTGTGCTAAAATAAATATATCATGTAATAGTAGGAATGAATGTAAAGGGAATATAGATGTGTAGTACACAAAGCATGCTATTTAGAATTACTATCAAAACTAGTGGATTTCCATAATAGTAGTGTGTGAACAGAAACAGCCATGCTAGTTGGTAGCTAGTAGGTAATAATGTCACTATAGCACCTTGCAAGCCACACACATACTCACAGCAGGATAATCACTGCCCATACCCCACAACCTCTTCCAGGAACACATCTGGACCAAGTAATAAAATATGTGGAGCAAAGGCCCAAAACCAGGGACACATTACAAATAATGTTACAACAAACGCAGACAGTTCAGAGAGTAACAGGGTCTGCATTCTGTGGGATGTTTGGAAGGGTATGAAGTCTGAAACTTGAATGTTTGTCACCATATTCTGACTTGAGCCCAGAGTGATTTGCCAGAAAAAGGTGTGCATGAGATATTGACCAAAATATGAGGCAGAAATGTGGACAACCTGCAAATATCTGTACACATGCCGGGTCTGACACCACCATATTTGAATAGTTAAGAGCCTAGACATAGCAACAGTGAATGACTTACAGGGATGCCCCACAGACTCCATGTGAAATGTACAAACAGTAGGCAGAAAGGTGTAACACATGCAATGGTAACTATGGAGTCCTGAAAGTATTCACCACTTGCATGGCAGAAAAAGTGTAGTAATACATATGCTCATGCTAACCCACAGTCACAACTGCAGCATACCAGACATTTTAATGGGTGTACCCCACTGAAATGTACCATTCCATGAGGCAGATAACAGATGAACCTGAAAGTCTCTGGGGCCTGCCCAGAAGCATACTCAAATACCCTAATAGATGTCAAGGCCCACACCATGGCCAGACCACACTGCATGCTGTAACACCCTAGCAGATATAGCAAGCATTCCAAGGTGTGAATGTACATGGAAAATAGGAAAGCTACAGCAGCACACTACAGTCAGGACACCTAGCAGGCATACAAGTAATGACTGTAAAGGGCAAATATTGAAGCCTTAGCAACAAAGTGCAAGCAAAAGTGAAAGGAAAGCACACACACACACATTAACAGTAGTAGTAGTTGTAGGTGTCAGTGTACATGCACAGTTAGTACAGGAAACTGGAGAAATGAATGGAGGAATGTTAATCTACAACACAGCTGGAAATATGAGAGAGATACCAACCTTTACACTCACAGAACATTGTCCATAGCATAACAGCATGGTCCCTGCCCTTAAAATCTGAAAGGGCTACGCCTATCTCACATACCTTTTTATAGCACTGTTCTGAAATCACAGTGAGAACTGCAATCAGTACACAACTGGCTGCATGCAATTAGCAAATGCTGGCTAACAATTGGTGCAGAGGCCATCACATGGGCATATGCAGATACCTACAAACGTATGCTGTACTCCCAGTCCACACATGCAATACTTTCATTGCACCCTGAGAAGGACGTGAGAGACAGACAGACAGAGAGAGAGAGAGACAGAGACAGAGAAAATTGCAATTAAGCAGACACAAACAGATTGTTCAGCAACAGCCACCTGAAAGCTGACAACTGGGAAGTGGAGCAGCAGGACAGAGAACCAGACGGCAGCACAAGCAGCTGTGACAAACACAGGTAATGTAAAGTAATACTATAAAGGTCTACATACTGTGAACCCTCCATATGTGTCATTGGTCTGTATCCATATGTATATGAAGATGTGTAAAGGGCAGGGGACATACAGCAACTATCAGTGAAGGCTGTACATACATTTGTATGTGAGAGCATCTATGTGCACATATCAATGTTGGTTGATTGTAGGTTGTAGTGCCATGTACAAAGTAGGTTTCACAGTTATGTATGTTTAGCAGTATGTTAGTGTGTGTATACAGTATGGTAGACAAACATGTTGATATACCTGTCTATCATATGGATACGTATGTATGTCAACATATGTATGTGTATATATATATATATATATATATATATATATATATATGATATGCATATATGTATACATACATAGAGAGAGAGATGTAGGAATACATAGACAGATGTAGATAGAATATTGTACAAACATATATATGTAATGCACACATACAGATATAGATATATGTAGATACGTATATAGACAGACTGATCTGACTATCTACAGGTATGACTGTATATGATGATCTTCAACACACCCTGTCCCACCCCCTCTGTCACTCTCACCCCCTCTGTGTCCCCCCCCACCACATCTATAGCAATATATGTACATCAATATATATATGTGTATATGTATACAGACATATATATATATATATATATATATATATATATATATATATATACATACATATAGATATATCTATATACATATATATATATATATATATATATATATATATATATATATATATATATATATATAGAGAGAGAGAGAGATGTATATAAATTCTGAGTGAGGCACATGTGTACAGATGTATTGCAACAGGTGTCTGGTGACAAAGGCATGGAGTGAACACCAGTGTCAAAACCAGAGTACCATACCACATTTCAAATCAACTACACCACTAACCACCAGATATGTGATTGGCTGCCCACCACTGCATGTGTCAGGGGTGAACAGGGTCATAAATGTGTACAATAGTGGCCCCAATGAAATTCACAGTGGCACACTATCCCTGGAATACCTGTTCATGGTATGTGTCAGCGAACATGGTGCGTCAGCTATGGACATGTAGGTCGGTGTACCCCTCCACACCACATAATGGATGCCATGGTATGGACCTCACATGACAGCTACAGATATGGAGAAGGACACAGTGACATGTACAACACTGTGACAATGTACTCAAACACATTACCAATGCACAGTGACTGACAACACCACAGAGTACACATATACTACCCACATAGAGGTTACCACTCCCGGATTTACATATGTAAGTCACACCCATGACAGATGTCCAACAACCATAGTAACACCTCACACCACCCACAACCTAAATGACTGCTGTGTGTCATCCGTGCCACTGCAATAGAGTGCACATGTGGAGGTGAAAGTTCCTACCCACAGATAAGACATACCGTGCAATAAACCACACAGTGTTAAGAAGCAAGACTCCCCAGGAGTACATGTCACACATACCCCTGCTGAATGTTAGTCAGATAGGTAATATGCCATATGAGTCACCCTGTGTAACTGTGTGACAGCAGCAGGTACCGTCACACCACATGTGTCACAATGGTCAGGGTAGCAGAACAGTACGCTGCTGTAGTCCCAGGGGCAATAGCATATTGTATACTATTATATTGTAATGTAATGTATTGTGTTGTGTTGTATTGTATTGGTATGTTGAGGTGCCTCCTTCGTGGAGTGGAACCACTGCTGCTGTGCGCCAGTGTACAGGTACATATCCTGTAGTCAGGCTAGTGTTACATAGCACTTCTATATGTGTGTTTAGCTCCTGTCAGAGTTTATGTAGCATGCAACTGGGGATACCATCAGGTCCCATTCATGTTGTGTATTCTGCTGTCCTGAGGGTGGCTCTCACCTGGACATCTGTGATGACAGGGAGGTTACAGTCAGCTGGGATAACTATGTCTTATTTTGGGGGAGAGGGCGGGGTGACACCTGCACTGAACCTGTCTTCCACAATGTTGTCAATATCTGTGTTGTCAGTGAAATATTTGTTGTTGTGTACTAACTATGGGCATAGAGGATGGATCCTGACCAGGTTGCTAACATAACTGAAGAAGGCCTTCTGGTTATCTGTAGTGTCCCTCTTGATTTCCCTCTCAAAGTTGCCCATGGATGTTTGTATGATGGAAAATAGATCCTTACTAGTGCTGCTCAGACATGCCCTCCCTTTATGGAATTATGCTCTGTCTTGCAGTAGCTTCCATCTTCTGTAATACAATCTGTCTATGGCTGAGGTCCACCAGACAGGATGCTGTCCCTTTGTGGAGAGTGTCTTGGTCATATATGGGATTGCATGATCCATGCATTCTCGGAGATGTCTGTAGAAAGCAATTGTGTAGGGGTCAGCATTGTGGGTTGTATCTGCCACTGGCCCAGTGGGCTGAAAGGATACAATGTCACTGTTACAAAGTGTAAAGTTTGCATCTGTAATGTTATTCACTATAGTCGTTTGTGCTGGTGGTGGAGGTGGGATATGTATATCCAGGGCAATCAGTGTGTGGTCAGCTCACAGTAGTTGATGATGTAGGTCATACAGTACCTAGATACAAACCCCCAGAGTGAGGAGGTGCTCTTGACCTGAATCAGTGTTCTGACTGCTGGGGTTTGGTAGTATGTTGTATGGAGTGTGCCAGGTACTGTTGCACAGTTGCTGGCTGAGCACTGATACCTGGCCATTTACATGTGTATCCACCAATAGACAGACAGATGCTATATATGTGAGATATGTTGTATCATAACAGTCGAGTAGAATGTGTAGAATGTGTGCCAAATTCTGCTGACATATATTGCTGATATCAGGTTATTTTCTTTCTCAGGTACATGGCCCACCCGCGGAATCCCACTTAATCCACAGCTGAGGATGAGGAGATACACCAAAGCCTGGTGCGGGATTATGCAATACTCTTTTCCCGCACCAGCCAGAATCAGCAGGAGAGGGCTGCACTGTGGCAAGACCTTGTCCGTTTGGTAAATGACATAGGCACGCATAATAGGACATATGAGCAGGTACGACATCACTGCAGTGATTTAATCAGACATGTCCATCAGCGTGCGTCGGATATCCACAGGCAACAGGTCGCCACAGGTGGTGGGGTGGCTACACATCCCCCACTCACCAGACTGGAGGGACTACTCATGAGTGTAGTGGCTCCAGTCCACCAGCAACAACAACAGCAGCAGACATGCATTATGATGGAGGCTGGAGCCACACAGCAGCAAGACAGTGAACGTGCAGGTAATATGCCATATGTATAGTTGACTGTTGTGTACACTGGTAGTTAATGCATGTGTGAGGTGTGTCCTTGGTTTGTAGCTGTCACCATAGTATTTAATGTGCAAGTGTGATATCCTCAATATTAGCAGCTGACCTGTGAAAGGCGACTGTTGTACTACTGACCTGTATCATACTCAGTAACAATGGCACAGTTGTGCCCACTGACATTAGTTTCTTCACGTCTGCAGGTCCCTCTGGTATAACAGCAATGCAGCCTATCCATGCTGGTGAGTGTGTATTAACAATTCCTGTAATAGTCTTGATAGTAATAGTACTATCTGGCTCACTTAGTAGTGCTCTTTGTATGCATGTAGGTGTGTCTGTGTCTTTGTGTTGGTATCACGCATACTGAGTACTGTACAATTGTGTGAAACTGTGTGCACATGTGCACCTGTGCATGTGTACATGTGTGCACCTGTGCATGTGTGCACCTGTGCATGTGTACATGTGTGCATGTGTACACGTGTGCACCTGTGCACTTGTGCATGTGTACATGTGTGCATACCTGTGCATGTGTGCATACCTGTGCATGTGTGCACGTGTGCACCTGTGCATGTGTGCACCTGTGCATGTGTGCATCACTGCTAATGTGTAGACATTGTAAACTGTGTTTCCTGTTTCCCTCCCACAGGTTCTGGTGCTGCTCTGGTGTCATGTAGCAGGGAACCTGAATCAGGTGCCGTGGGTACTGATAATGATGACATCTGTGTAATGGCACAGGAAGGTATGCCAGGGTCCGCCATTGGTCAGCCGATTGACAGTACACAGCTGTCGATCCCATCAATGTGCACAGTTATCCTGCCAGTACACCTTTTGTCACCAATGTCACTAGGTGATGGACAGCATACAGTGGGCATTGACCAGGGTAATGTGGTATCTGTGGCACATGCCTCCCCACACAGCAGCCATGGGCATGGCCCAGAGATGGTACCACACAGACAGATGTCCAGGGGTTCTCGTGGGAGCATCCGTGGGCGTACTGCCCCTGTCAGACGTGCCCACAGAGGTCTTACAACCTCAGCTATGTTTCGGGCTGTCATGCAGGCACAGCCACGTATGGAATGGTACACCAGACAGGGTCTGAGGGAGCTGACAGCATGTCGCACAGCCATGACTGACAGTATGCGTGACATTGCGGCTGCCATCCGTGATTTCACCGATGTCATAGACAGACATTGTGGGGACATATTAGACCAGTTCCACAACTACATGTCCATGAGCCAGGGCGATGGTGGGCGGTTGAGGCGTCGACGTGGCCGTATGCCAGCAACAGCAGCAGCTGGCAGTCGTCGCGGATGACAACAGGGCCGCGGCCGCCCCTGTAGTGCCAGCAGCAGCCCCAGCAATGCTGGGTCTGTGCTGTCATCAGACAGCCCCAGGAGACCACGTGCACGTGGCTCTGGCCAGGTCCGACAGGGATCTGTGTCCAGTCAACGAACACCTGCTTCTGATGACAGTACCCAGTCTGGGTTTGTACCGGATATGGTCCATAGCACCCCTGCAAGGCACAGGTACCGTGTCCGTGGCCAGAGAGACTTATCTGTATGACCTGGCAGGTACAGTCTGTGGCTGTCCACAAACACCAGTATATGGCAGCCATGAGGTGGAACTGTGTGCATCCATACACACATGCAAATTGACAACACCTAGGGCTACCGCATACACGCACACACTGCATCCACATTGCCCCACCTTCTACTGCTGTCCCTCACCAACACACATACATGTCAATCGGTGGTATCGGTGGCTGACTCAGGCATACCAAGTTCACACCTTGTGCATATGATGAAACTGTGCCACCTCCTGCAATCTGTAACAACTGTGCAGGTACAGGTTAACATGTTGCTGATGCACAGGGTGGCCACATGGATGTGTAGTAATAGTATCATGTTGTTAACAGTACTGTGTGCTGAATTAATTGTGGGTATATCACAGCATGCCTGATGCAGTAAGTGTGTGATTGTCATGTACTGTTGTCTACACCCATGGTAAGTACCATAGTGTATCATCTGCACATGTTGGCATACTGGTGGTAATGATGTCAACAGAAGGCTACATACATAGGTAGCACAGGGGATAAGGTAATGAATGTAGTAATATGCAATGATGGACATGTAAATTTCAAGTGGCATGTTGCCCACACTGGACTCTCCAATGCAGATGTTTGAGGATGTTGATATGTGTGCAGTACTACACGACTGGTACAGGACACACAGGAGCACCCTAGCACTGCATGCTCACATTTCATACCATGCTAGACAGCCCCAACACACAAAACTAACTGCCACAGGAGGGAGAGTCCCCATATATGTCAGGGATACTGTGGTGGCAGGCCAGGTAGCATACATCCTACTAAGTATGGAACCACTGAGTGAAGGCTCAGTGTCTGTTATTTGACATCTGTATTACTGCAGGTATGAGCACATGAGTTTCCATCCAGTTATTGTACATCCTGACAGTACATGGTCTGTACACTTGTGTGCACTGAGACTGGACCCTAGCCATCTGACCCGTGTATTTCCATGTACATGTGCATAGTGCCTGCATATTTGCAGTGTTACCTACTGGAAGTGGTACAGCTTGTTTGTTGTACAATGGACTACATGCAGCCCTGTTTACTGTAGCTTTGTTTGCATGCATGTTTGCTTGCAATTACCCTGGAATACTGATCACACCTGCAATGCATAGTTATAGAGCTTCTGTGGACTCCTAGTGCCATCTGCATAGCTTACTATATGTATGTCCATGTTCCACTTGACAGGATGTCACTGTTTGTCCTGTTCACATGTACATTGCCTGTGACACAGTGCATATGACTTACCTGGCATGTGTCCACTGAGCATTCATATATGCTACTGCTAACTAATCACAGGCACTACACCTTCACATATTCATCTTCTGTTGAACTACCTGCTTTGCTAGGGACGGCCTGCACCTGTCACCCCTGGGCTTTCAGATATTGGCAAAGGCTCTTGCTACCCCCATAGTGCCTATGTTAGGCAAGGCTCAAATGACAAACCCACCTTCATAGGTATCACAAGGGATAAGAAACTAAGAGTAATGCTACCCAACGCCAGAAGTCTAAACCTCCAGATGCATGCACCCGAAACTCTCCTTGGCATGGAGAACATCGATATCTGTGCAGTAACAGATGCCTGGTTCAGGGCTACTGAGAGCACACCAGAACTACCAGGTTTAACCTGGTTGATTTCTTTGAAACAGTCACCAAGGCCATTGGCAGGGAAGGTGGTTCACACAGCCTACCTGGACCTCGCAAAAGCCTTCACAACAATACCCCACTTGGGCATTCTAGAGAAGCTCACCAGCTTAAATATAAGCCCCTATGTCACTAGATGGATTGCACAGTGGCTCAAGGACAGAACCCACATGGTTAGAATTGCTGGAGCCATGCCAGACTCCAAACCAGTTATGAGTTGTGTCCCACAAGGCTCAGTCCTGGGACCTCTCTTGTTTGGTATATATTTATTGGAGGTACAGGCCAACACGGACGGACTGTGGCTGACCAAATATGCAGATGACTGCAAACTGGCCACCATAATCGACTCTCCATCCGACACAAGCATCTTCCAAAGGGGCATCATAGAAACAGACAACTTGTGCCAGAGCCATGGCCTTCAGCTGAACAGTGTTTAGAAAGGGAAATGTGCATCCTATAGTCTGTTCACCTAGTTGCCAAAAAGGACATTTCCCTCACACACAGTATCCCCCCTCAGCCAAAAACACACACTTGCCATTTGCAGGATTCAAACCCCTATCTGACTATGTTATGACACTCGAGACTGACGCATTAGCAGAGTGTGCAATTCGCATCATCAGTGTTTAGAAAGGGAAATGTGCATCCTGTAGTCTGTTCTCCTAGTTGCCAAAAGGGACATTTCTTTCACACACACTAACCCCCCTCAGCCAAACACACACACTTGCAGGATTCAAACCCCTACCTAACTATGTTATGACACTTGAGATGGACGCATTAGCAGAGCGCGCTATTCGCATTACTGAGAGGTTTCTCTTCTCCTGCTATACTTATAGAGTGCTAACATCATCGGTGTTTAGAAAGGGGAATGTGCATCCTGTAGTCTGTTCACCTAGTTGCCAAAAGGGACATTTTCCTCACACACACTAACCCCCATCAGCCAAAAACACACACTTGCCATTTGCAGGATTCAAAACCTATCTGACTATGTTATGACACTCGAGACGGATGCATTAGCAGTGTGTGCTATTCACATTACTGGGATATTTCCCTTCTCTTGCTGTACTTATAGGGTGCTGACATCATCAGTGTTTAGAAAGGGAAATGTGCTTCCTGTAGTCTGTTCTCCTAGTTGCCAAAAGGGACATTTTCCTCACACACACTAACCCCCCTCAGCCAAAAACACACTCTTGCCATTTGCAGGATTCAAACCCCTATCTGACTATGTTATGACACTCGAGACGGACGCATTAGCAGAGTGTGATATTCGCATTACTGGGAGGTTTCCCTTCTCTTGCTGTACTTATAGGGTGCTGATATCATCAGTGTTTAGAAAGGGAAATGTGCATCCTGTAGTCTGTTCTTCTAGTTGCCAAAAGGGACATTTCCTTCACACACAATTGCACACACACTAACCCCCCTCAGCCAAACACACACACTTGCCATTTGCAGGATTCAAACCCCTACCTAATTATGTTATGACATTTGAGACGGACACATTAGCAGAGCACGCTATTCGCATTACTAGGAGGTTTCCCTTCTCCTGCTATACTTATAGAGTACTGACATCATCTGTGTATAAAAGGAGAATGTGCATCCTGTAGTGTGTTTTCCCAGTTGCCAAAAGGGACATTTTTCTCTCACAGACTTACACACACACCAACCCCACTCACACACACACTGAGCATTTGCAGGATTCAACCCCCTACCTAACTATGTTATGACACTTGAGACGGACGCATTAGCGGAGCGCGCTATTCGCATTACTGGGAGGTTTCCCTTCTCCTGCTATACTTATAGAGTGCTGACATCATCTGTGTTTAGAAAGGGGAATGTGCATCCTGTAGTGTGTTTTCCCAGTTGCCAAAAGGACATTTCTCTCCGACAGACTTACACACACACCAACCTCACTCACACACACTGAGCATTTGCAGGATTCAATCCCCCTACCTAACTATGTTATGACACTTGAGATGGACGCATTAGCGGAGCGCGCTATTCGCATAACTGGGAGGTTTCTTTTCTCCTGCTGTACTTATAGGGTGCTGACATCATCGGTGTTTAGAAAGGGGAATGTGCATCCTGTAGGGAGGAAGACGCCAAGCACACTCTGGCTAAGCTGTCATTCCCTAGGGCAAACAGCCTAGTGTTGACCTCTACACCCATATGTTTAATTGTCAAATGCACATTATTTGTTGCTGATAGACTGTTTGCACATCTTTATTGCCATAGCATTCCCTGTTTGTATGAACAACTTGTGCATCTGTGGAAGATGTTTGCATATGGGAGGGATCCACTATATCACGTATGTCTCTGTAGTCATTTAACTGTGTGCACTGGGCAGACTGCTGTAATGTGGTTGGTTCCTGGAATAACACGTAAAAATACCAGATATGTGTGTCCAACTGCTAAACTGAGATTTGGCCTAAGTGTGTGAGCATGCCCAGTTCAGCCTTCTCATGGCATGTTGTCTGACATATGTCTCATTTATCAAAGTGTGTGAGCATGCCCAGTGTGAGCATTCCATATGTTGAACTCTGCAGCCCACCACATTTGTGGATGAGTGTGAACTTCAACAAATATCACCCGTTTATGGTTGTGTGTTGTGTGTCATGTTGTGTAGTTACTGTACAACTGCTTTGTGTGTGAACACAACAGGATTATACTGTGCCTGCAGTGTTTGCATGGGATACTTTGCATACAGTTGTCAACATCCTTTCACACTGACCTAACACTGTAGTACTGTATAGTGTACTGGTAGTACTTTGACTGTGGTGGACAGTATCCTGGGCTTTAGTGCTATCACTGCTTTACATTTCGATAGTGAGCACAACAGCCTGGTTAGGGGCCAGTTGTGTACATCTGACCATGTTGCATTCTGTTCAGATATGAACTACTTAAACCAGGCTTGTCCAACATTGGTAGTGTATTCCACAACATAGGTGTACATTTGCAAACACTAGCGATGTGCCCTAGTCCATGTCTAATGCTAGTTTGAGAGTGTGTTTGTCCTTCAACACACATTGTAAGTGGAGTTTGCCATGACATAGGTCATGGTTAGTATACTGTGCCTCTGTCTATCTGTGACATGACAGTGATACCCAGGATAAAGCTACCATCTCCCATCCACTCATCAAGATTCCTATTGAGGAAAATTGATAAGTGACTCTATGGGTAGCCTGTACTGGGAGTTCACTCATGGGTGGGGGTGGTTTCTGTGTTATGGATCATGCAGTACAGCTTGTCCTATGTAAGTCAGTGCTGGGGTTCAGGTCTCTCATGTGCATATCTCAGTGCCATTCAGATTGTACAAGGTGCAGCATGTTTATTGATACCAGCAACACAGGCAACACATGGCATCTATGCAAGCTCTTTGATACTCCTGGTGAGGTACTGTTGGGGACTTTACGGTTGATGGAGGTGTCTGCTGAGGTACATCCCACAGGGGCTATTGTAGTCAATTTTACCGCTGATGAAGGATGACTGCAGAGCCACAATGACCTCCCCTTATCTAGATCTGACAACCTTCATGATTAGGTGGGTATATGGTATGTTTCTGTAAACACTACAGCACATGTTTGTCCAATGCAGGATATCTATCACCTTGTGTCCCCAGGTCTCTCATTACATGTTAACTACGTAATGGGTTAACATCTATGTGGTAATTGGTGGGCACTTGCTGTATATCCACGGGGGTTGACTATACACTTTTCTGCAATTAGCTTGCTGACATGGCTATGGCACCAGTTGTCTGTTTCTATGTGGCCCTTTTGTGGGATGCTTGTGTCAGCTGGTGGATCATATATGGTGAGCAGTTTGTAGTCCTCTGCAAACATGTTCAGACACAGTCCTTCCATGTTTGCCTGTACCTATGGGACATATATACCAGACGAGGGAGATCCCAGGACCAAGCCTTGTGGGATACCAGTTATATCTGGTTTGTAGTCTGACATGGCTGCAGCATGTCTGACCATGTCTGTTCTGTCCTTGGTCTGGTTTGCAACCCCTCTACTGACATAAGGGTTTATATTTAAGCTGGTGAGCTTATCTATAATGAACACGTAGGGTATTGTATAGAAGCCTTTGCAAGGTCCAGCTACGCTGTGTGGACCACATTGCCCTCATCAATGACCTTAATGACTGTTTCAGTTGAGTCAAACATGTTTAGGGGCAGGATCTGCACTTAAGAAAGCCACACTGGGTAGGGTCCAGTGTCAGTAGGTCCCCAATATCTTTATGTCTGTGGTACATGCTGATCCTTTCCATAGCTGTGCAGACCGAGCTTCTCAGGATTCTGGGGTAGTAGTTTTCAGTATCCATTCAGGCAACACCTTTGTTGAGAAGGACCACTGTTGTTGTACACTGCTCTTTGGGTACATATTCTGTGGTAAGGCTGACATTGAGCAGTAGTGTGATTTTGCATTCCATTCATCTTGGAGTCCATGTTGCACTCAGCCCAGAACACCATCTCATACCATTGCTGCTGTGTGTTTTGCTTTGTAGATGCTGGCTGTTACCTCAGCATCTGCAATGTCAGGGGGCCAGCAGTCTGCTGGGATAGATATTCTGCATTCTGGGGGTTTGCACTGCACCTGTCAGGATGTATGTTGGCAATATGTGTGTGTGTTTGTGATATTTGTGTGATTCAGAGCATATCTGTGAATTCCCAACACGGTTCCTACCATCAGTTGTGAAAGCCTTGGGATTATCCTTAGTGTCCTGTACAATTTGTATCTTCATAGGTTCATAGGTTCATACTAGGCTATCCACCCTAGGGCATTTGTTAGCCTAGCCAGAGTGTGTGTGGCTTTTGCCACCCCTTGCTATGTGAATATTATGGCCATTTATGATTTGCTTTGCTGTGCCTCTGTCTGGACATGACACAGTGAAGACCCCCAGTGTAACTCTACAATCATCCATCCACTTTGCAAGATTCCTGTTAAAGAGTGTCAGTGAGGGGCTCTGCCTAACATGGAGTGGGATTCTGGTCCAGGGTGTGGGGAGCCTCTGGATTATGTATCTGTCCCACCAGCACATCCTATTTCATTATTTGTTGAGGTTGACATCTCTCACTCTCACAGCTCCGATGGCTTTGAGTTTTCTGGGGTGGAGCATGTCCATTACTCCTGTGTTGGGCATGGCCTTCTACAACAGGCATGCAATGCCTCTGTGTAGGCAGTATGTGACTGCATTCAGCTGGGGTGTCTACAGCCAGGCAGCATATGACATATATTTGAGACCCTTTATCCTCTTGGTGAGGTACCTTTGAGGTCTTTCTAACTGCTGCAGGTGTCAGGTAAGGTACATCCCATATGAGGCATTGTACTAGATTATGGGTGTGATAAGAGAACAGTATAGGGGCACAATGACCTCTGTTGACATAGATGTGAATCCTTTCCTGATACGGTGTCAAATGTAGACAGTCTTCCTAGGCACATTGGCAATGTGAGTGTCACATAACAGTTTACTGTCCACTTGTGTCCCTAGGTCCCTGATTACTCCTTCCATACATAATGGTTTACCACCTATGTGGTAATTTGTGGTACCTTGTTTGGTATTTGGTGGGACATTCATACTGTCCAGTGTCTTCAGGACGGCTGGGTGGGGTTCCTGTGTGTGAGAGTGTGGTCTGTAGCATGCTACAGACTGTACAGCAGTCTTGCCTACAGTTAGTTGCACATGGGTGGACTCCAATGCCTTGTGCATTGTCAGTTACCTGGACGTATGGGTGTCTGTGCTGAATAAGGATATTCACCCTCCTTTTATGTTTTGTTCCAGGTTTTGGGGCCATGACACATGATATGTGGTATAACCTGGTAGTGCTGGTGTGCTGTCAGGAGGCTTGCAGCAGGTTTCTGTCACTGCACAGACATTGATGTTCTCCATACTGGGGATGGCCTTGGGAGCATGCATATTGGGGTTTACACATATGGCATTGGTCAGCATTACCCTTATGTTTCTTTCCACTTATGTTTTCTAGGGTGGTGGGTTAGTCTTTTCAGCCTTGCCTACAAAAGGCTCTATGGAGGTGGCAAAGGCCTTATCCAATATCCAGACGCCCAGGGGTAACAGGTGCAAGCCATCCCAAGAACAGCTGCATGGCTTGTCAAGCATGAAATCCCAAGCAGACAGACATTGGATCCCCTTGGAATGACACCAGTAAGTGTGCCACTTGCTATGACTGATCATTCCGTGTTTGTACTGTGGCATTATTCTTGGTAAGGCTAGGATGCTGCAAACGGTGAGTGTCATACCAGCCTAGACTACATAGTCAGAGAGCTCATCTATGTCTCTTTTCATGTAGTCTAGGGACATACATCTCAGGTCATTCACACCAGCATGGACTATGACTGCATCATATTTCTACTTGCTTTGGAGTGACCTGCATACTTCTGTTATGTGGCGTATTGTGGCAGCCTACAGGCAGCTTACTGTACCCTTTCCCTTGTTCAGTCTGGTGTGCGGGACAGCAGTCTGTCTGACTATGGAGTCACCTATTACAACTGTATCAGGCATGTTGTTTCTCCTTCTGGCCTGTGACAGTTTGGCACACCAGCTTTGTGTACTATGTGTTGCATGTGCTATGTTTGGAGGTTGTTTGATTGGGTGTCTGCTTTAGAGGCCTCTGTTGGTGTGCTGTGTTTGTAATTTGTGCCTCCGGGAATGTTTTTCTGTGTTTATGTGTTTGGTTTGCAGTTGTGATAGGTCTATGTGGGACTGTGTTTGTGGTGTGTGTGGTTACCTTCTCCTCCTGACTAGTTTTGGGAGTACTGAGTTGAGGGAGTTCAGCCTCCAGTTTGGATAGATGGTTGCATCTCTCACATATATTTGTATTTCTTGGGTGGAGATGGGGGTTGTCTGTGTACTTGGGGCAGGTGTAACATTGCCTCAGGATTCACAGATTCAACTTGTTGTGGCTGGCCTTAGTGGATTGTATGTGTGGACATATTTTATTGCCATACTACTGATCAGTGATTACTTCATTGTTTATGTTTGCTCTATCATGTAGTAGCTTCCTCATTCTCTTGCATGGTTTGGTTATGGCTGGTGTCCACCATGCCAGATGCCTGCGTGTATGGCATTGTGTCTTGTTTTAATTTAGGATTGCATAATCCAAGCATTCCTGGCAGTGTTCATGGAATGGCTGTATTACAGGTTCTGCGGTGTGGCCCATATTTTGCACCTGCACAGGACCTTTAATGGATTCCACATCAGTTTGGAGGAGTGCAAATATTGCTTTATACATGTTTTCCACTGTGGTTTTCTGGCCAGGGACTGTGGTCAGGATTTGTATATCCAGTGTGATTACTCTATGATCTGGTTTTACCAGTGAGCAATACACTTCTCGTCTTGCCATCCAGTACCCATGTTGCTGATTATCACATCCAGTATGCTTACCCCTCTTGTGGGAGTGGTACATTGTTCCTGAGCCTTTTGGTTTATGGATTCTATGAACTTTTGTCCTACACTGTTGGAGCTAGTATAATGCTCCCAGTCTATGTCTGGGTATTTTCAGTCACCCAATATAATGTGGTTTGGAGGACTTGATATATTCATGTATTCCAGCATAGGCCAGGTGCAGTTCCTGGTGTTGGGACAGTAGTCTGTAGCAGGCTATAAACTGGGGGCAGTTTTAGCCACTGTTACTTGACCATGGCTAGTCCATGCTGCTTCTTGTTGTGGTACCAACATGGGGTGTGGTTATCCTTGACAATTCTTGCTAGTCACCCTCCTTTTGTAGCTTGTTCCATGTTTTGAGGCTGTACAGCACAGTATGAGGTGTAACCTGGTAGTGTTAGGGTGCTGTTGTGAGCCTTGACTCAGTTTTCTGTTACAGCACAGATATCAACATTCTCCATACTGGGTGAGTTTAGACTGCATGCATCTTGCTGTTTCGACTTATCCCTTATCTTATTCTTATCCCTTCTGATACCTATGGAGATAGGTTTGTGTTTCGAGCCTTACCTATTCAGGGCACACTGTGGGTAACAACAGCCTTTGCCAGTATCCATACGGCCTGCACTGATAGGTGCACGCCAGTAATAGCAGGTGGAGCAACATGTCATGCTCAGCATGTCATCCCAGACTGGCACACATTGGATCCCCTTTGACTAACTGCGATACTTCAGTCAATTATTGCACTTGATCATCTCATTGTCATATTGTGGCATGATGCTTGGTGACGGCACGATGTTAGTCAGTGTCCTCAGGTGTGCATATAGTACATGGTGTTACATTACTTAACACATGGCATTCATGCCTCAGGTGGTGCTGCAGGGCTGCCTCTGTCAGATGCGCATATTACACTTCCCTGTACATGTTTGTGAGCAGGTCATGTCATTGTAGGCATCCATGTTATTATTTGAGTGAGTCAGAGGGGGTATCATTCCCAGGGTTCCTACTGAGCCAGTGTATGTGCTATGCGTTGCCTCTTTGCCAAGGCCAGGGCATACTGGGCATTCCTCCTTCTGCCTACTGGGGCAGGCTCAGGTTGTTCCTCCTCCGAGTCACGCTCTGCCTGTGATGGCCTTGGCAATGGTGGGGGGCTGTTTGGCCCGGCCCTATGCTGGTCCTGCTGCAGCTGTTTTCGCAAGATCATATTATGTAGCATAGCACATACCATGACAATTTGGGTACATGTAGTTGGTGTGTACTGCAAGGCTCCACCAGATGTGTCCAGACACTGGAACCATGACCTGAGCAGCCCAAACACATGCTCTATTACATTACATGTTTGTGCTTGTGCCTCATTATGGCGTTCTTGTTCAGGTGTGTGTGCGTTTCTGATGGGTGTCATCAGCCACGGCTCCAGTGCATAACCTGCATCCCCCACTAGGTGTCCGTGCGGGATGTCCCCATTGGCAAATGTCTGGTACAGCTGCGTCAAATGCCAGATGTGGCAATCATGGTAGCTCCCAGGACAGCCAGCACACACATTCATTATTATGCCCTGGGCATCACACACGACCTGGCAGTTGATGGAGGGGAAGCCCTTGCGGTTGATGTATGCCCTACCCCGCTCACCGGCTGGTGCTTTGATGCGTATGTGCGTGCAGTCTCTTGCACCCACTACCTCAGGGTATTCTGCTATTTGCTGGAAGAGACGCATATTGCTGGCCAATACCTCACGGGCATTGGGGAAATATACATGATCACCGACATGTGCTGACATGGCATCCAGGAACTGGTGCAGTACCCTGGAGGCTGATGCCTGTGATATCCCCATCATATCACCAGTTGGTCTCTGGAAGGTACCTGTTGCTAGTATTCTTAGGCCAACACATACCTTGGTTTCCACTGGGATGGGTTCCCCTCTGTTGGTTCTGTGTGTGAGGCGTGGCCTGCACAGCTCCACTATTTGCTGCAGGAGGTCTCTGTCCACTCTATAGTGCTCTACTATCTCCAGCTCATGTAACCCGTGGTAGGTGAACCTGGGCCTGTACACTCTTCTCCGTCTCCTCACTGTGGGTTGTCTGGCACCATCTGCATTGTCACCACCCTCAGCAAGTCGCCTATGTCTCATTATGACAGCTATGGCAGCCCCTAACATTTCTGCTCTGAGTTCAGCTTTTTCAGTTTTCACTTCTAATAACTTATTCCTGTTTTGCAGTGTCTCTTGAGAGAAACATCCTGCACTGCTGTTTGCAGAGTTTTAAGTGCTGGGCTGGGCTACTATTCTGCCTGTGTAATTGCCTGCCTCTAATTGTTTTCACCTGCTAGCTCCAGCAGTATTCCCTGCTAGCTTCCTACTAAATCTGTTGCTTCCTTTTTCCTCTCTGTTTCCTCAGGGAGAAGCCGTGTGCAAACCAGCAGAAACACACTCACAGTAGCTTACACGCACGCACACATGCTTACACGGTTTAGAATCTGCTTATTCGGATTAAAACACGTGCACACCCATGCAAACAGTGTTAAACATCTCCCAACACGCTCCCAAATGCTCAGTCTGCCTTACATGCGCGCACACTGCCTTACTCGCACTTCATGGCGCGCACACGTGCGCATGCACGCCCAGCAAGAAACTTTGGTGTAGGCAACAGTGTACACCTTCCATTTCTTGACTTTCTCGTGCTTATCTAGTGGCACACCTCTTTCCATGATATCTGTCTGACATCTGTCATGTAACTCTGACCTCCAATGAACTGCATTTCTTTCTACCATTCCCCCATGTGATGTCACCTATCTCCTACTCTGTTCCTCCCCCTTCTGTAACTCTTACACTACTCAGACTGTGCTCATTTGCTATGTGACAGTGGAATTCAGTATCCTAACACTCATTTGCATCAGATTGCCTACTAATGCTTAGTTACATGTCTTAGACTCAGCTTCCCCCCTTAGCAACCAATACACGGTGGCCATGTTGGTTTTGGTCTGCTGGTCCCTGCATTGACATTCCATGTATTGCATAAAACCCACATTTGTGGGTTTATAACCTTCGTTTTTATGTTTTATACAGTGCAGCCCGTTTGCGCGGGGCTGCGCTGGGTTAAAAAAAATATATTTTTAATATATTTGCATCAGGTTACCTTGCCAATGGCCACATATTTGGCCATTGGCATGCTGCCTGACACATATGCACCCTTTATTTGGAGCTGACATGGCTCCGTTGTTTTGAGAAACGTACTCAGTTGTCAACTGAGTACATTTCTGCAGCTAAAACGGCTCTTACACGGGTTGTTTTGGGCTTCCTGGATCGCTAATCATCCTCATTTGCTTGCTATTCGGCTGCAAGTGAGGTGATTAGCTTATCCACGCCCACTCCGTGTAAGAGACGTTTTAGCTGGTCTCTTACACGGACTTTGGGCTGTTCCTGGATCGCGAAGGCTGCATGGTGTCTTACACTACTCTTAGACTCCGTGCAAGCCTTCATGAATCCTGGCCACTGTCTCATATTTTCTAATTTTACTGACATCATCTATTTTGTCACTGTTGCATACTCACAAACAACATGTACATTTTTTTGTGTTTAGACTTTTCTGCTTCTTTATGCAGCATTACAACAATATTCACTCTACAGTAGGTATATCTAAGGTGTTCTACTCGTGACATTTTTGGTGTTGCACCTGAAGGTAATGTACCTTTGATCTATTACCACAAAAATGTGTCGGGCGGAGTTAATTTGTTTTGATAGAAAGCTTGAAAACCTCTCAGAAATGATTCTACACATCTGGACACAGACAAAGAGAGGTATACACCCACACTTGCATGCATGCACACCCACACACAGGGGAGGGTAGTCAGAAACAGTTATAATGAAGTCTTATGCAATATAGCGTCATGAGCAATGATATACACGGAGGGACATTTCAGAGACACAAATAGCTTGCCCATGCTACAGGAGTAATAGTACACTATTTATGGTATGCAAATAACTGCATAATTCAGTGCAAATGAACACCACCATGTTAATGAGACTCATCACTTATGCAAATGGTGAAATCAAACATGATAGCCCAACTCAGAGGTAAATAAATTCGGTGATAACAGCAATGGAACTCATCTGTTCCAAATGTCAGGATTTCTCAGTGTTTAGGAGCTTCACTCTGAATCACTCACATTATTATGCTAGGAATAGCAGCAGCCTTAGCTGAGCATCAGTATTGGTTACTGTCAGAGCCAGTGAGTGCAGTATTGTAAGCTGCCACCCTCCATATCTTAGGTGTGTCCTGCAGAAGCTGACATACTGTCACCTGCTTGACAAGGACATTGTTAAACATCCCTGTGTGGACAGAGGCACGATATGGGAGTTAGTAGACTTGCACTGCCACACATGCACTCAAGGGAATGAGTGGCCTGCTTGTCCCAGATGAGACAAAGGTTTGTGTAGCATTAACCATCGTTGCAATGGGGAACTTTCACTGCACAACATGGGACATGCTAGGAGTTTCATAGCTCTCAGCCTCATGGCTCCATTACCTTTTTTTAATGTTTTTCTATAACGTGGAAGAGCATATACGGTTCCTGGGGTCAGCAGAATAAGACCCACCACTATATCGGCATTCTGTGACATATCTCATTTCCCTAAAGCCCTGAGGGTCATTGACTGCACCTGCATTGCCATCAAGGCCCCACTTTCTTCACATAGCATTCAGTGTATAAACAAGAAGGGCTTTGACCCCCATTAACTGCCGGGTGGTGTGCTCTGCACTAGGTATTATATACAGTGTGTACAGCAATGAGGAAGAACCTATGATTTCCACATCTGGCAGACGTAACCTTTACCAGCATTGTATGTGTGAGATGACTTCCCACAGGTCATCCAGATGGTAGGTACACATGTTGCCAGCTGTACAAACCAGGATACATGGTTTCCATTAAAGTAAGCAGCAGGCCAATTATAAGGGAGTCCACTCTGTGTTGCAGGTGGTACTGGATATGCCTTTAGTACCAAGAATATGACTCTATCCAAAACTCCTGACTGTGGTTGATATAACATTGAACACTGTGCATCTGCAGACACAGAATGTTCTTGAATGTGTGTGTGGACTTCGGAAGGCACACTTCTGCTTGAATAAATCTAGCGGTACACTGCAGTACACATGTGATACTAGCATGTTGTGTGTTACATATTACCTTACCTGCACAGATGCAGAAGGGCAGGCAGGGCACAGTCATCATTTGCACAAATGGGGTGGGGCACAGTGACAAGTGATAGCAAAGCTTTACCATGATAAAGGTCATGAGAAGTGGGTCTGGTGACCCTTTAACTGTGTAGCAGGTTGGAGAAGTCAGGGATTGCAACCTCCAGTGTCATGGTGGACCTTTCATATTATGAGCATTGGCCAGGTATACCACATGTACCTACAATGTCGGGGTTGGATGCATTCTGCACAAGGGATATGTAGTACTTTGGGAATATGTATGGGATCCCCAGTGTGGCTCTCCATGTTGGATATGTAGTACTTTGGGAATATGTATGGAAGCCAATGTATGGTATCCATGATCCTAAGAATGGCAAAGCAATGTGTGGCATTGTAACAGCCAACATAAGATCGTAAATGTTTAGAACTGTGGGAACCAGAGTGGCTGGCCTGGTGAGGCATGCCATCAGTAGAGCAAGATGACCATCATCAGCCAAGATAATTAGATTGACCATGTCCATTTGTGGTGCCAGGTCCTGGAGCAGTGTGTGTGTTATCTGTGCAAGTCTGGTCTGTGACTTTTCACCATGTGTCATGTCCTTTGTATGACCATGGCCAATATGGCTAGCAGAGGCACAATGGAAAACATTTAATATAGTCTTCATGAATGCACCAGTTGATGCTTTGTGGGCTACTGATGACTTCTACAGGTCTCTATATATCCTGTCAATTTGCATGTACTTCAGATTCTCCAACAGTCTACACACCGATTGCCCATCCTTCACACAGACTAAGCAGCATGCTTGCCATCCCTACCATGGTTTGTGTGTAGTGGCTATATGTGCCTTAATCACTGATCTGCATATCTGCTGATTGCTGCCCAGTGTGGTTTGTGGTATCCAGGTCAGAAATGGTGGGTGCGCATACATCAGAGGCAGTGCAACTGACGTGTTTAATATGGTAGTGACTTCTGTATAGGCTGAGTGAGGGACAGTCTGGCAGGACATCCGATGCTAAACGCAGGTGATACCTCAGACTTGGCCTGCTCCCCCATCACCTCATATGTGTAGGATGCAGGGATGTGTGTCTTTGTCTGTTTGTGTGTATGCCCTCCAGTGGTGCAACTATTGCTGACAGTGCCATTGTGTCATCTGACTGTGCCGTGTGAGTTTTGACCTCATTGCCAGCCACAGATAACCTGCTGACCTCATACATATGTTATCTTGTGGTCCTCGATTATCCAGCTATGGAACCTGGGAAAGAATAAAGGTAACCTATCTGTGGCAATGTAGAATGTATGTCTCGCTTCCCCCAACCTGTGACAGTCAGACTGGTACAGGATCCTTATATGAATAACATATTGGCATATACTTACTTTGTGCTGCATGTTGCATTTGCAGCCTTGGTTTATTTAGAGAACAGCTATGTATATGTGTGCTGCTGACTAACCCCTTTTCACATGTGAGTCACTGTACAACATAAAATGTACATACCACTGTTACCAACCTGGTGCATCCCTACATACATTTGGGCAGTTGTCACCAGTTCAGATCCCATACCCAAGCCACTGGCAGCTGTTTCTAGTGATGCCTCATGCCTTGGTCTTGTCATGCAGTATTAGATCAGTGACCCTGTGACACACATGTCCTTCTGTCATATTTTGGCCACCCACAGCACTGATGTCTTGTATCAATCCCTGCATACATAGTCCCAGAAAGACTTGTCAGTTTTATATTTTTCCAGGAAGTGCACAGAATGAACAAATAGGGCCTGTAGTAACACCTCTGTATCATGGTTGCTGAGCTTATCCAGCCATTGCACTCTCTTGGATTTATGACAAGACATGTACACCTGTGGATTACACATGTTGGTCAGTGAGTGTGTCTGTATGCATGTGCATGCACACATATGCATGCTTGCTCTTGGCTGATCCCTATCTCACAGCACTGCCCCCCATTTAGTAGTCACATACTCATTCATTATTGTGATGTGACCACTCCCTTGTTTCATACTAACCAGAGCAATCACCATATTATCACCACTTGCCATCTTACAGCACAATGCTAACAGCCAGGAATGCTGTGCACATCCTGCGAATTTCTCCACACTTGGCCATGCTTTGTCCTATGCATGCAGGCCATAGTTTCACCTATAATTTGTCTTGCAGTCTCTTTGCATAAGCCACAGTACTCCCTTTGTGCTATGTTCTCTGTCTTGATGAACCTCCAAGCTGCGCATTAACCTGTTCTGTCCTTGTGCTATTTCTCTGAGCCCCTTAGCTAGACTGCTGTTGTTCTATGTTACCTTATCCATATTTATTGTTTCCTATTTGTCCATGTTGCTGCCATTCTCCATGGGCACTCAAGGCATTATAGTGGTACACAATCAAATGCCTTATCTTCTTTTACTATGCTTATATCAGAGTACAAAAGTCTTTTCCACAAAATTCTTATTACTGACTTGCTCACCTTACCATGGTTTCCCATAATGTGGCATCTGTGCTTTTCATCATGTTGCAACAAACATTGTGACTAGGTGATTATGCTAATGAAGTAGCAACCCAATCATCCCTGAATGGTTGCCAAAATGCACTGTTATCACATCAGGGCAGTGCAACCATGCTTATCCTTGCCAATCCCTGGGCTAATGGAATATGTGCACACTGTGCTTATGTACCAAGACTGTGAAGCTCGTGGCATGACCACTGTGCACTAGTGGTGCTTTTGCTGTCACACCAATGCTGTCCAATGATGCACATCACTTGATGCCAATAATATGTGGCCATGCACATGAGGCTAGCATTTTGTTCCTTGTGAAGAACCATACAATAGACTTGGCATCTTAAGGAGCTGGGTTCAGCGGGGCACCTGCCTTGTTCAGCCAGAAAGCTTCTGTTTGTATCTGCTGTACAGGCATTACCAGAAGCAACATTTTTCTTGGTCATTATGATAACCTATTTAGTAAGGCTGATGGCTAGCACTGGCCTACTATGGATGCTGGCTGCACCACCCTGACCTGCTCTCCCAGAAGGAGGTAAAGATTTGGGATAGTCTGCCAACATTTTAGTATAAGATCCTAGGGAGACTGTACCAACATTTTACACTGTATATAAGTCTGTTCAATTGTTTTGAATTTCTGATTATTGTCTGTTAGTTTTCTTGCTTGTTGACAAGGTTACATCATATAGAGTAAGCTGTATTTTCCTTTACAGCAGCTGAAGAGATGCACTTGACCAGATGGGCCTACCTAAAGAAGTCTGAACGAATGTAGTTGACCAAGCGTATATGCTATGTTTGTCTGTGCAGTTGAAGTTCTGTTTGTAATAGATCTGTACTAATGTCCGCACCAGATGTGTAACTACTAATGTTTGAAATAGAAGTGCACTACTAATGTTTGGAATAAAAGTGCACTACTAATGTTTGGAATAGAAGTGCACTACTTATGTTTGGAATAGAAGTGTACTACTTATGTTTGGAATAGAAGTGTACTACTAATGTTTGGAATAGAAGTGTACTACTAATGTGTGTAATAGATGTGGACTAATGTGTGTAATAGATGTGGACTAATGTGTGTAATAGATGTGCACTACTAATGTGTGTAATACATGTGTACTACTAATGTGTGTAATATATGTGCCTTACTTATGTTTGGAATAGAAGTGTACTACTAATGTTTGGAATAGAAGTGTACTACTAATGTGTGTAATAGATGTGGACTAATGTGTGTAATAGATGTGGACTAATGTGTGTAATAGATGTGGACTAATGTGTGTAATAGATGTGCACTACTAATGTGTGTAATACATGTGTACTACTAATGTGTGTAATATATGTGCCTTACTTATGTGTGTAAAAGATGTGCACTACTAATGTGTGTAATACATGTGTACTACTATGTTTGCAATAGATGTGTACTACTAATGCTTTGCATTTATTCTGTTCCTGTTTTATCTCTTTTTTATATAGGTGCAGCTGAAGTGCAGGATGGGAATTGGTTGTGACCATGTGGATATGCTGAAGATGATGCACCTGATGCTGGGAGACCAACAGTCACAGGGACTGCCTCTGAGTACAGGCTGAAGGTCACACTGCTGACTGTGATGTTGAGGGTCAATGGTGGCCTGTGTGTCTGATTCAGGAGGTGGGCAGAGGGTCTCCTTCTGAGAGAGGCCCTGGAAGGGATCTTTCTTGCTGAGCTGGTGGCTGGCCTTATTGATGGGGTGCAGGTAGCTGGGCTCCAAGATTGGGATGATAGAGCACCTCCTGGTGTGGCTGATAGTCATGTAACATTCTGGCCATGACCATCGGGTCACAAGAGGCAGAACCTGCTAATAATGGCAGTCATGGAGAAGACAAATACCTGCTTGGTGTACAATCTGCACTGGTCAGACAGGCCCCTGAGTACCTTCACTGTATCCCACATCATGGTGTTGCACTTCCTTATGCATCACTATCCAGACTTTGTTTGTAGTCTATTCCTCCCCATCACCAGTTGTCTTCCCTTTATATATGTCTGCATCCTTCTGCTGTTGTTGACACCATTTGTGTTCATACCAATCTGTCTTCATCTGCATTTTATGCATGTTTTTCTCTGCCCCTGCTGCTGTACCTATTCCATCATTCCTTCCTACTCAAGCTTATTGCTACTTCCCCATATACCTTTCATCTTAAAAAGTTAAAATGGATACCTATACTGCCCCCCAAAATAAAATTTCCTTTCCTACTGCCTATTTTTCTTAAGGTTACCTTTGCATGTATTTCTCTGTTTGCTGTTCCCCTTTCCTACCCATTTAAGGTGATTAACTGAGGTGGTACTTTGCTGTGTTCACTCCCTGTGGCCTGCTTACAATACCTATGTTGTAGCTATGAGTCACTTCATTGCATCTGTGAACATTCATAGCCTTGGGCATGTCTCTTTACTGTTCTTGTCACACTGGTCACATGATCACCTGTAGCTCACCTCAGGTCCTACAGTTCATTAGCACTACTCTTGCCAGTAACACAGCAGCTCTAACTTCATATACAGCTCTTTTTACAAGAATACCAGTGGTATGCAGGTCCTAATACATACCTAAGCAGTATCGGGCTGTGTTGTGCTGTGGCATCTTTACTATTTAGCATTGCACTACTGCAGTGTAAATGTTTCTTCTATTGTGTTGTAAGCACAATGTTCCTTTTCTTTCCCCCCTCTGTTTTGGCTTCTACTTAACTCTTAGAACTATATTCAGTACAATAGAAAAGATGCCGCCTGTGACTATTATTGTGACTTCACAGATAATGGACTGAAGAATAGTACTGCATTGCCTTTAGTTTTTTTCCAAAAGAACCTTAATTAATTTGCCATATTGCAGAAATATGCAGCCCCCGCCAAAAACAAACAAAAAAAAAAAACACTGTTTGCAGACATGCACACAGACATATTTACACAGAAACACAATGAATTCTACTTTCCTTTTCCACTTCTTATGCAGCTCTATACATTGCAACAGGTGGCACCCTGCTTAAAATACAGCACTCTGGTGTTGCTGCCAAGTACACTACATCAGGTGGGAGGATGGTATGGGAGCTCTTCCCTGGTTACAACAAGATATAATTTCTTTATACTTTTTAATTAGGTTACCTGTCAGACTCTCATTTCATCATTTGTCATCAAGTATTTCTGTCACTCTCAGAAAGTGCCATTTTCATGTGCTGCAAGGAGTGCATGCTTTGACTTTCCATGGATTTCGTAGTCCCTTTGCTGACTGGCTGTTAATTAGGTTTTACATGCTAGCCATTCAGCAAATGGTGTAATAAAGATGTTTCTTGTTTAAAAAAAGGGGCAGGAATTGAATAATTTATGTAACGTTGCTTAGGTTATATGATATATAGCAGTATATGTAAAGCACAGCATTTATTAATTTTAACTTGTTAATACAGTTTGATTATGTTTATATAAATGTAAATGTGTCTATGTCACAAGTGATAATTCATTAAAGGTGCTTTAAAAATGGGGTTCTGCCAAAGTTTGCACTTTCTTTCAGGACAAACCAGCATCTCCAGTGTGCATACAGCTTCAAAATCCTAATATTTGCATTACTAATGCAAAATTCTTCCATGCATGAATGGACAAAAAAGAACTTGGGTCAGAATTGTTTGGTATATGAACAAAAAGTACTCTTTACAAATATAACAGAAATGTTCTACAAGTATACATACAATGCAAGCAATGAAATATAAATGTATTCTTTGTATTTATTTTTTTAAAACTGGATGAGGTAATGACCCAAGTTAAGTGGGAAGACAAACAGTGAGTTCCAAGCAATTCATTACAAGCCAACAAGCAAAAATAGAAATTACAAGAGAGAGATGGTCATATTTAATTTCAGTTTTCTTGTTGTGTCTCCCTTTCTCTGTATGAAAGACACTGTAATCACTAGGTATAGCAATTTCAGTCATCAATGTTACTTTTGTCTTCTTTTCATGAACTACCGTATCTGGGTTTTTAGCATCTGTTTTTTTGAATTGTTGGTAATGGGTGATCTCATGTGATTATAAACTTCATCCTTCTCAATAATGTTTTGTGGATCATGTTTCCGGTGCCCAGCTACTTCAGTACTGTTATGTTTGCACAATCCCCAGTGTAACAGTCTTGCCACATTATTATGCCCTTCAGTATACAGGCCCACTGCCATTAATGTATCACACCCCACAACAAAATGTGGGGCTGTTTCCAGTTCTGTTGTACAGATCATGCATGTGTCTGTTTCTCCTACATGTTCAATGGACTTGGAAAACCAACATCTACCTAGTCCAGTATCCTAGGCTGCCAATATTAACCTTTCATCTTTTGGTTTAAATTTACCTGCCCTTAGTCATTCCTGCACCAGAACGTGATTGGCATGAAGTTATTTCAGGAATTTTCTGTATTTGCCACACTATTTGTGCCTTTTTTCACATTTCTTGTCTTCTCATGTGATCTTTCTTATATTCTTTCTTTTGTTTTTTTGCACATTCAGCTACTGTTTGATTTTTGTCTACTTCTGGTTTGATTTCCATTCCTACCTGACACTAGTATGTTTCTGCTAAACTGAGTAGGGAAGCCATCTTAGACTTGTTTTCCTCATGTTTTAAAACTTTCACTATGATCTGGCGAGATCAACAGACATGTATGCAATTCTACAATTGCAGATCTGTACATGTAATCAATTTCGAGGAAGCCCATACAGTCTTCAGAACGAATAACATATAATCTTGATATACACTGATTTTTATATATCATTTGATAAGTGTAAAGCATCTTTCCTGTTTCCCTGTCCAACTTATCCAATACCTTTTGGGCCAGTCAATCACCTTAGAAATTTAAGTTAGAAAAGGAAGAGCAAAGCTTGGACTTTGTTCCTAGTTGTCAAGGCTGTTTTCAGTGTTAAGTTTAGTCTTCTAAAATATTCCTTACTAAGTTTTGTTCACATTTGTTCACATATTGTCGAGCCTTCATCAATTCCTAAATATTTACACATTACCTCTTGCTCAGTTTCCTTTATATCACATTCATATCCCAGACTGATATTTTGTCTCTGCTTTAAATGTTGCTGTTCCACATTTATCAAGACCAAGTGACATTCTTACATCATCTTAGAAAGTTTTGACCACTTGTAGTTGGGCTTTCAGCTCCTCATCTAATGAACTATACAATTTTATATTATCCACAAAAAGAAGATGAGAAGTTGTTACACTTTGCTATTTTCTGGGAGCCAGATTGTAACCATGACCCAATCCATTAAGTAGACAGCTTTATGGGAGCCAGATTGTAACCATGACCCAATCCATTAAGTAGACAGCTTTATGGGTTAACTGCAAGACAAAACAGCAACAGTGACAAGGAGCCCTCCTGGAATATCCGCATTTGAATTTTTATCCCTGGGGTAATCATTTGTCCTTATTATGGCTTAGTTGCAAAGTGGTTTGCACTGTTTCATTGTCAGTGCTGGGAGTATCTTAATACATCTGTAAACACTTCCTTTATCCATGAATGCAGGATGCTGTTAAATGCTCTTTTGTAATTTATCTATGCCATACTTAAATAAAGTCATAATGGAGAATTGTAAAAAGGGAAAGAATCTAACAACAAATGACCCTTTGTTCCATGTGACTTTCCTTGGTTATCCTTTGGTTCTATTGACATGATTGAGGTTTCTTCTAAAAGACTATAAACAGTGTTGTCATCAGTTCTAGTAGAAAGTTTATACATTATTGGAAGGCAAGTTATTGGTCTAAAGATTTTGGATAGCTTGCAACTCTTAATAAGTTGTATCATTATTCTTGCTATTAACTAGGTTGGTGTCCGTTCAGAATGCACGTATCAGTAATTCTTAATCAAGGCTTAATCTTCATGTAAATATGTTAATACTTTTAGTCAGAAGTTAGGCGCTGCATCTGGACCTGGGATTTTGAATTAGGAGTTTCTCTTAATTTTGTTTCAGTTGCTTTGGCCGTTACTTCATCTGATTTCATATCCTGTACAACTGAACTTATTATTTATTTTTTTTTTTACTTCTGTCAGTTCAGCATCTATGTTATGTTCCACAGGGTCTTTATTGATATTTCTCCAAAATGTTGTATTTTTATTGGTGGTGTTTCTATTCTGTTTGCCTTTTTCCCCAATTCTCTATAAATTTTTTTGGGTCATCAACGAGTTGCTTATTTTGTGCTTTTCCTTTATATTTATCTGTATATCTTCTATATTTTTCTGCCTATGCTGATATCTTTAGTTTATTATTTGCAATAGTGTATGATAGATCCTGTTGTGTTTTGATACTGCATACTGCTTTTATCATGTCTATGTTTATTGAATATTTTTGTTGCTCTGTTCCCTTATAACAGTGACTTTTCTATCAGTGATTGTTCCTAAGTGCTTTATAGTTTTCTGTATTTAATGTTTCCATGATGGCATTTGATTTATTTGCTTCTTGTCCCTTATTATCCTGTGTTTCTTTGGTAAGACATTATCTGTTATTAATTTAGCTGCACAGTAATATATCCTATTCATTTCTGCTCATCATATGAATTTCTGTTAATAGCCTTGATTACTGTGATACGTTGTTTTACCAGACTTCTGTATTTCTTTCATCAATTTTAGTACATCTATCCATTTCTATTAAATCAAGCAACTCTTCTTTACATAATTTTCTTCTAAACTGAGAGCACTTTCCTTGTTCTGCATTTCCTATGCATATTCTACTGAAAGTTCCAGAACATCTTCATGTGACATATTCTCCTGCTTTATATGTTGCTGTTTCTTATGGGAACTCACTGTCTTATCACTCCACAGCAATGACTGCATCATAGTTGCCACTGTTTCCTGCTCCTTCCCTTGCTGCGCAACTCCATCCACACTTTTGTACTGGTTTCCTGCTGAAGACTCCAGAGTATCTTCATATGGCAAGTCATCAGATGATTTCTATTGCACCTGTTTCTCCTTAATTTGGGGACTAATTGTTCCATTGTGCTTTGATATTACCAGAGTTGGATTTTCTATGCTAAATTCTTCACTTCGCAGGTAATCCATAACTTCAGTTTCTATTTCTATAACTTCTCCATTACTAACCCTCCTTTCTAGTTCCTCCTTTGTTTTCTTATTTTTTGTATTGTAAAATTTTCCATATCCAGATTTTATTTATTTATTTGACATTTGTTAAACAGGTTAAGTTCATCTGAGCCAATGGCCCATTTTCAATGGAGACCCAAGAAAAAAATCTCCAGCAATACAAACATAAAAAGATAACATAGTAGGCAATATACAAAACCCAAGAAAAACAGTGCAGCAATACTACATAAGCAAAAATTGCATATGCAGTAATCAGGTGAAACAAATAACTGTAATAAAAATAAAACAAAATGAAGTAAGTACAACTAGTACATTTAAGTATTTACAATAATGACATATCTTTCCCAAGTAGCATAATGTAGTATTGTCTAGTGAGCAGATTAGTCATTGAATTATTAGATGTAGACAAGTAGTGTAAAGAAAAAGAAAGGAAAATGCAGATTATGGAGGATTTAGGCAAGGACAGGCTTTTGAGTTCAGAAAGTAGTGCTTGCCTTCAGTTTTAAAGCAGCTGAAACTAGTGATGCTACAAGTGGAGGTGGTAGCCTATTCCACGCAAGGTACACAGAGTGTTTATAGAGGAGTTTACCATAAGTTTTGTTGGGTTTACAGATGTCTAGAAGATGCTGGTTAGAACTACAAAGAGACCGGGTTGGAGTATAAGGGGTACTAAAGTAGAGAGTGATGGTTAGGCTAGTGGTTTGTTGAGTAGGGAGTGTGTCAGCTGCAGCTGGGCATGTAGTAAGAGCTGGGGGAATTCTGGCCATTGAAACTGTTTCAGGGCAAAGTAATGATGGGATTTATAAGGTTGGTTACTGTTTGTTATTGTAAGCTTGTTCTAGTTTGGAGAGAAAGTTTGACTTGAAGTGAGTTAGGACAGGGGAGGTGTGGAGGAGACATGGAATGAGATAGGCTTGGAAAAGGGTGAGTTTGGAGTTGGGAGCAAGAAATCTCTTATTCCTGTAGAGAATACCCAGTTTCTGGTTAGTTTTTTTGATACAGTGTTGGATATGGATATCAGATTTGAGTTGGTCATCGATTATTGTACCCAGCAACTTAGTGTGAGGCTCAGCTTTGATGAGAGTGTTATCTAGTGAAGAAATACTAAAGGTGGATTTAAGGTGGTGGAGAGTTTTGGGGAGAAATAGTAGGAGCTTAGGTTTTCTGGGGTTGAGTATAAGTTGATGCTCTGCAAGCCATTTTCTACAGATGAGAAGGAATTTTGGTTGATAGAAAGAAGTTTAGAGATGTTGTCAGCACAAGAGATAAGTAGAGTTACTGACATACTGTATGAGGGAGGAGGTATTGCAGGGGGAGTAAAGATGATTGGTGAAGATGTTGGATAGGAGAGCCCAAGGATTGAGCTATGAGGGACACCAGTTTGGATAGGTAGGAAAGGGTAGCAAGCAGATTGCCATCTGACAGACTGGAACTTATTTAAAAGATAGCTTGAGAACCAGTGAATAGTAGAGGGGAAGAGATTAAGGTCAGTAAGCTTAATAACTAGCTTGGAACGGGAGACAGTATCGAAAGCTTTAGAGAGGCAAGACACTAGGAGGTTTTTGTCCCTGGCTTCAGCAACAGTGTGAGTAAAGGATAGGAGGGCAGTGGAGGTGCTATGGTGTGGCCTAAAGTCATGTTGAGTGGGGGTCAGAAATTTTTCATTAATAAGGTGAGTTAAAAGCTGATTGTGAATGCATTTTTTGAGGATTTTGGATAGAGGAAACAGGATGGAAATGGGTCTGTAGTTAAAGGGCTCAGTGGAGTTACCTCCTTTGTGATGTGGAATGGTGTAGAGAGATTTCCAGATGCCAGGGACAGCAGACTCTTGGATATATCTATTCATTAGGATAGAGACAGTATAGGCTATGGAATGATCAGAGAGTTTAAGAAAGGGGGGGTTATTGGTAGAGGGAGAACAAGGTTTCAGTTTTAGTAGAAGTGACTTGATGTAGGCTGTAGAGATGGAGTTAAGAGAGAAAGGAGTTGTGTTGCATGTGCAGTGAGTAGTACGAGGGTGGTTATGGCTTTAGGAGGGTTGGGTAAGTTTTTGAATTCGATGAAGTGGGTATTAAGTAAAGTGGCAGTTTCTAGTGGAGAATTATTACCTTTGCCTGTATTTTTCTTCAAATTTTATTTGGTGCTGCACATTTGTATTGATTAATTTTGTTTTCTTCTTTGCATAAATATTGCACCATATTAAATCTATTTGTCATTCTCATAGCCATATTTCTTCAGATGTCTCCTTTTCCACCTGTTTCCCTTTACTTTGGGGACTCATTGTTCCATCATGTGATGTAAACTGTGTTAGACTTCCTAGAATAAATCATTCACTTACCAGGTATTCCATAACTTCAGCTTCTATTTGTTTAACTTCTACTTTACTAATCATCTATCCTATGTCCCCCATCATGATCTTATTTGTTATTGTGAAACTTTGCATATCTGGGTACCTTTGCTTGTATGAGCATTAAAATGTATTTGCATCTGTTTTTTGTATTGATTAGTTTGGCTTTCTCTTTTGCTTAATTATTGAACCATATCAGATCTCTGTTCCTTTCCCATGTCATGTCTTTTTATTTTCACACTTCCTCAGTTGCTTGATAGTATGCTGTGCTACTTGCTCACACTGTCCTTGCTTTTATATAGGGAAATCTGAACACAAATTGAAAAACAGAATGAGCGAACATCTTAGTGATATTCATCTGAGTAAAGAAACAAATGCATTAGCAAGGCATATATCCAATAACCCTGGGCATGCTTTTAAGTTTTTTGTGTTACAGACTATTTTAACACCAGAACGAGGAGGCATTTGGCCCCTCTTGCTTGAGAAAGCTAAACTGCTTTGGCAGCTCCGTTTGAATGCTCATTTTTGGCCAGGTTTAAATGAAGCTGAAAGTATTAAGTGTCTTCTTAAACTAAAAGTTTTGAGTAGATAAAATATATATATTTTACATACTTTAATGGTGTTTTTTATTTAATGTTTAATTTTATGCTGTCGTTATATTTAGTTTTATTAATGAAAGAAGGGGTGTGTTCTAATACATCACTATGTTCTCTTTCTATTATTGGATATAGTGTGGGTGTGATTCAGTCTTCTGATGTGATTGATTTATGTGCATTTAAGAATGGTAGTAGCATTTTTTTAAGATTATCTGATGAAGTTCCTGTTTAATTTAATAGTGGAATGAAAACACCTATCTTTTGGAGTTTTATAATATACTGTGTTGCGTTTTTTTATGTGCTACTTGATCAGCTGGATTTTACTACCTGTGAGCAAATAGCACAGTATACTATCAAGTAACTGAGGAAGTGTGAAAATAAATGCATTTTTGGGTTACTGAAGCTGTTTCTGCCATTTTTTATTGGATTGTAAGTGCTGGTGTATTTTTCCTTTTGTTTAGTTTCTAGGGGAGAATGATTGCCTTTGCCTGTATTTTTCTTCACATTTTATTTGGTGCTGCACATTTGTATTGATTAATTTTGTTTACTTCTTTGCATAAATATTACACCATATTAAATCTGTCATTCTCATAGCCATATTTCTTCAGATGTCTCCTTTTCCACCTGTTTCTCTTTACTTTTGGGACTCTTTGTTTCATCATGTGATGTAAACTGTGTTAGACTTTCTAGACTAAATCATTCACTTACCAGGTATTCCATAACTTCAGTTTCTATTTGTTTAACTTCTACTTTACTTATCTTCTGTCGTATGTCCCCCATCATGATCTTATTTTTTATTGTGAAACTTTGCGTATCTGGGTACCTTTGCTTGTATGAGCATTAAAATGTATTTGCAGCTGTTTTTTGTACTGATTAGTTTGGCTTTCTCTTTTGCTTAATTATTGCACCATACCAGGTCTCTCTTCCTTTCCTGTGCCCATGTCATTTTATTTTCACACTTCCTCAGTTGCTTTTTTTTCCAAAAGGCCCAGAGTTTCTTGGTCTATATAATGTTTTTCATGGATCTGTTGCATTAATGAACACAAATTTGCATTTGAAGCTTTTCACAGGTTTTCTTGTGCAAGTATTTTTCTTTTCTCTATTTTTTTCTCTTAATCTTTTTGAATATCTTCTATCTGGAAATTGTGGACTTCTTGCATAACAGTAGCAATTGATAATTTCTTTTTTTATCCTCAGTAGTCCATTGTATTGTCTTTATGACTCATTCTGGCCTGTCAGTTTTTGTGTTTTTTTGTGAACTACTGCTTCCTTCTACAGAAGGGGGGGATCCACCACCTTTGCCTGGTCTAACCCCATTGTAGGAATGTTTCCGTGTCTTGAGGATTCTACACTTCTCATTTTTTTCAAGTGCTAGCACCGGTACGCATTCCAGGATTGGGCTCTTTTTTATCCTGGGACTTGTGTGCCTAGCTGTCTTTTTTATTTTTTAACCTGAGGATAAATTATAGACTAACAACTCAACCACTAAAAATACCAAAAAACAATAAAATACATAGCATCCTAAAAACAGCTTTTGTTACGATACATCTGGCAAGTGCTTTCATCTTAAATATTCTTCAGATGAAATAATCAACCATTTAACCAGTATTTATACACTCCAGCAATCACATGATCCAGGACCTTTCCTATTTAAAGAGACAATGTAATCACTTGATATTCACAGTAAATACATTATTAAATGTAGACAGAATATAAAACACCAACTACCTCATTGCAATTTATAACCGCATAGTTTAGTTCTGCTGTCAAACATAAATAATTAGCAATTTGAAATAATTATAAAACTATCTACTAGTTGTGAGGATGTGTCTCATACTATTGTAAAACCTGTAAGGAATCGCAGAATTGTTTTAAAATATTTCTTATATTCTAAATATTACTACTTATAATAAAACAAGCACAACCAGATATACGCTTATTTTTCATAGGTTTTAAACTTCAGTAAACTACTGATTGTTATGATATCATTTAAGCATGCATGCATACTAGTAATATTGAATGTTTTTGTCATTGCAAACTTTAAAGTCATTGATACAGTTGGAAATAATGGTTGGTTATTTTATTTATTTATGTTATTTATTTATGATTTGTTGACCGGGAAAGTCCGACTAGGTTCCACAGAGCCTGTTTTCAGAGGAGGCCCGGGGAGAAATGCTCCAGATGCATGTCTTTGGAATGTGGGAGGAAACCGGAGTACCCGGAGGAAACCCACGCGAACACAGGGAGAACATGCAAACTTCACACAGAAGGCACCCCAGCCGAGAATTGAACCTGTGAACCTCTTGCTGTGAGGTGACAACATTAACCGCTGTACCACTGCGCCGCCCAAGCTTGTCTGAAGATGTCTTGCTATTTTAAGACAAAAGTGCTTACCAGTTCTATTGTAATACCAGCCATTTTTAGGACACTGCGTGGTTTACTGTTTTTTAGTATTTTTATTTTTTAACCTACTTCTGTCCGTGATAATATACTATACGAAATGTAATCTGTATATCAGTGTCGTCTTGATGAGATTTTATAAAAACAGGGTCCATGTTCTGAAGGTACTAACCAAAACTTGAGGAGGATGAATTCAGTTCCAGCAATAATACTCTCCTTTGCTTGCTGGTTTTATCATCTCTCCATTTGGACCCTTCATCTCTCCATTCTATAAGATTTCTTAGAAGTGCTTGAACATAATTCTACACCATAGGTTATGGGTTAAAAACACAGCCCACTTGCTATAACAAAGAATCTAAATGTCGAAACAAACAATATTTTTGCTCAGAGACATAAATGTGAGTGTGTGTGTGTGCGCGTGCCCTCATGCATGCACATGTGTGCTTGCTATGGACTTGCTAGTAAAGCTATGATGGTGAGCAGGGGTATAGCCAGGATATTTTGAACTGCACAACATCTTTGTAGTGTTGCCCCTTCTTCCAACATGAGACTAACCAAAAATCTTGAACTGTATAACAAATTCCTATGGACTTGCTAGTAAAGCTATGATGGTGAGCAGGGGTATAGCCAGGATATTTTGAACTGCACAACATCTTCCACAGGTGGATTATATCTTATATAGAAGGACCAGTCTGAAGGAGATTGGAGACTATAAAGTGGTGGCAGGGGAAAGTGTAGTTAGGCAGCATAGGATGGTGGTTTGTAGGATGACATTGGTGATCAAGAAGAGGAGGATGAGTGTGAGGGCAGCACCAAGGATCAAATTATGGAAATTGAAAAAGGGTAATTGTGAGGTGATGTTCAAGGAAGAGTTACAGGCACTGGGTGGCAGTGAAGAGTTACCGAATAGCTGGGTAACTACAGCAGAGCTAGTAAGAGAGATGGCTAAAAAGGTGCTTGGTGTGGTATCTGGAAAGAGGAAGGAGGACAAGGAGACCTGGTGGTGGAATGAAGAAGTACAGGAGAGTATACAGAGAAAGAGGCTGGCGAAAAAGTGGGATTGTCAGAGAGATGAAGAAAGTAGACAAGAGTATAAGGAGATGAGGTGCATGGCAAAGAGAGAGGTGGTGAAGGCTAAGGCGTATGAAGAGTTGTATAAAAGGTTGGACACTAAGGAGGGAGCAAAGGACCTGTACCGATTGGCTAGACAGAGGGACCGAGCTAGTAAAGATGTGCAGCAGGTGAGGGTAATAAAGGATAATGAGGGAAACGTACTCACAAGCGAGGAGAGTGTGTTGAGCAGATGGAAAGAGCACTTTGAGGGGGCTGATGAATTAAGAGAATGAGAGGGAGAGAAGGTTGTATGATGTGCAGATAGTGAATCATGAAGTGCAGTGGATTAGCAAGGAGGAAGTAAGGATAGCTATGAAGAGGATGAAGAACGGAAAAGCTGTTGGTCCAGATGACATACCTGTGGAAGCATGGAGGATACCTGTGGAAGCATGGAGGTGTTTAGGTGAAATGGCAGTGGAGTCTTTAACAAGATTGTTTAATGAAATCTTGGAAAGTGAGAGGATGCCTGAGGAATGGAGAAAAAGTGTTTTGGTACCAATTTTTAAGAATAAAGGTGATGTGCAGTGCTGTAGTAACTACAGAGGGATTAAATTGATCAGTCACAGCATGAAGTTATGGGAAAGAGTAGTGGAAGCTAGGTTAAGAAGGGAAGTGATGATTAGTGATCAGCAGTATGGTTTCATGCCAGGAAAGAGCACTACAGATGCGATGTTTGCTCAGAGTGTTGATGGAGAAGTACAGAGAATTTCAGAAGGAGTTGCATTGTGTCTTTGTGGATTTAGAGAAAGCATATGACAGGGTGCGTAGAAAGGAGTTGTGGTATGAGGAAGTCGGGAGTGCCAGAGAAGTATGTAAGAGTGGTGCAGGATATGTATGAGGGTAGTGTGTCAGTGGTGAGGTCTGCGGTGGGAGTGATGGATGCGTTTAAGGTGGAGGTGGGATTACATCAAGGATCAGCTCTGAGCCCTTTCTTATTTGCAATGGTGATGGACAGGTTGACAGACGAGATCAGACAGGAGTCCCCGTGGACTATGATGTTTGCAGATGACATTGTGATCTGTAGTGAGAATAGGGAACAGGTGGAGGAGACCCTGGAGAGGTGGAGATATGCTCTAGAGAGAAGAGGAATGAAGATCAGCATGACTAAGACAGAATATATGTGTGTGAATGAGAGGGAGGATAGAGGAATGGTGAGGATGCAGGGAGTAGAGGTGGCGAAGGTGGATGAGTTTAAATACTTGGGATCAACAGTTCAGAGTAATGGTGAGTGTGGAAGAGAGGTGAAGAAGAGAGTACAGGCAGGATGGAGTGGGTGGAGAAGAGTGTCAGCAGTGATTTGTGACAGACGAGTACCAGTAAGAGTGAAAGGGAAGGTCTACAAGAGGGTAGTGAGACCAGCTATGTTATATGGGTTGGAGACAGTGGCACTGACAAAAAGGCAGGAGTCAGAGCTGGACGTGGCAGAGTTGAAGATGTTAAGATTTGCACTGGGGTTGACAGGGATGGACAGGATTAGGAATAAGTATATTAGAGGTCAGCCCAGGTTGGAAGGTTTGGAGACAAAGCCAGAGAGGCAAGATTATGTTGGTTTGGACATGTGCTGAGGAGGGATGCAGAGTATATTGGGAAAAAGATGCTAAGGAGCTGCCAGGTAACAGGAAAAGAGGAAGGCCTAAGATAAGGTTTATGGATGTGGTGAGAGAGGACATGCAGGTGGTTGGTGTGACAGAGCAAGATGCAGAGGACAGGAAGAAATGGAAACAGTTGATCTGCTGTGGCGACCCCCAATAGGAGCAGCCGAAATAATAAGAAGAAGAAGATAAATTCCTTTGCTACTACCTCCTCCAGTATAACTTGCATTTTTTTAAGGAGTGCATTCTAAATCTAGAATTAAAGTTGCAGTATATATACTTGTAGTCTTTTATTAGAAATCTTTAATTGATAATTAGCACAATAACAGCAGCATATCACAACAGACCCCATTTGCTTCTTTGCTGAGTCATTTTATTGTCATTTGTTTGGAGATTTAAAATTTGGTGCTTTCTTCTGGAGAAAATGCTGTGCCTTTTAAGGTGATTTCTATATAATAACTTATGCCCATGTCTGGGAGAGCTGGTAGAAAAGATGTGTGAGTGTGGCAGTGTTGAAAGGATGTAACACTTTCATTGAAGAGCAACCAGTTAATTCTTGCCAGAGGCATGGAGTGCTGTTCCCAGCATCAGGCACAGAACCAAACTATGTACTTCAGGCAAAGCTAAAGCTCTCTTACAATAGCGTGAGAGTTCTAGACCACTAAAGAAGTACAGACTCCAGCTTTTACTAAATATTTTTTTTCTTAAAAGACCTTGAAAAACACTAGCTTTTCATTATTTGCTGACACACACACACACACACAGTCTGATGTATGAAAATGATACTGTACACTCATAACCCCTTATTAATGGAATTTATAGTGGCTTCCAGTGGAATAGACTGTAAAGTCTGAGACATGAATTCTTTCATAGTGTATGGAAAAAAAAATAAATGCACAGGGCGCTATTTATGAAACTTGGCAGTGAAGCAGCATTCTGCTGTGCCAAAGGCCTGGGATGCCCTGGGAAGTCAGGAGATCTAGTTATTCACTGTGTACTTGAGTGGGAGGCTGGGAGTTTTGAATGCAGAAAATGTACTTGGATGTCAGGGTGTGGGGGTATGATCATTGGCAGTTTGTGAGGGATGGGGTTTGCAGTCTTTGATGGCTGGTTCAAGAAGAGGGCAGCCATGGCCATTGATTGCTAACAAGCTGGGATGGCAGGCTATCACATAATTCCAGTTAATGATGAGCTATGACAGGAGGAGACATCTGGTACTGGACTTTGGGCACTGATGACAGAGAAAAGGGAAGCAAAAGATGCTGGTCACTGCCATGGGGGGTGAGGAGGTTTCATCCACTGACGTAAGGGATGAAAAGAGGGACCAACATTTCAGGTCACTAGAAGGATGCAGTGAGTGTTGCCTGGATGGGAATGTGTACTGATTGCTGCTGGTAGGTGTGGGGCTAGTACACTGATTACCATGCAAAGATGGGGGTTGAGGTGATCTTCGACTGTGTTGACTTTAGGAGCTGGAATTTGGAAAGCTTCAAGCTCTGATAATTTGGGGAATACTCACTTTTGTGAAGGATTTTTAGAAAATTTATACGCCATATTTTTCTAATGTACTCACCAGAGCTCTAATAACAATAGAATGTTTTTTGAATCACATGCACTCATGTGCCACATTTAGTTATCTTCTTTGTCTTTCGGCTTTTTCCCGGTAAGGGATCGCCACAGCGGAGCTCCGGTCCGCTAATGATTGGCAGTAGATTTTTTTATGAAACGCCGAGGTGCCAGCTCAATGCCCAACCTTTAATGAAGGCACGCCCATTTACACACGCATGTCTTAAGAACATTACCCAACCACGGGGAGGACATGCAGACTCCACACAGAAGGCACTCCCAAGCCAAGCATCGAACAGGAGAACCTCTTGCTGTGAGGTAACAACACTACCGCTGTACCACCGCGGAATACTATGTGCCACATTTAGTTATACTTTGTGTTATCTATACTTTTATCTACCCATTTATCTATCTATCTGAAGACAGTCACATTTGCTCAGTTTTGGCACTGTATCTGCACTTATCAAATTGACAATGTGCATATCATTCTTTTGTTTCAGTTTTATTTAATATTGGTTATTATAATGAGAAAAGCACAAATGGATATGATGTGAGGCTAACATCTTCTCTTAGACTGCACACAGTGACATAAATATCATTAAAAATCTGTACCAATTATTAGAAGAATAGTAACCAAAAATCTTTATTGTAAAATATTGGAAATTACAGAATGATGGGCTCTGGCAAAACTATTCCTGATTAGTTTGTGTTGTGACTTTAAAACTGTTTTAGCATTAGAACATTAAATTATTTTTGGATATATGTTATCTTCACTTAATTGTCCTTCCTTTATTCAAAGTGAGAGTTGTGTAGGCAGCAGAGTAAGGAAAACAGACAAAACATCTGTTTCCTTAGCTATAGATCCAGTTCATTCTTATGGACCCCATATGTTCTGAGGCTAGCTGGTAATTCCTTCAGCATGTTCTGGATCCATCCCAGTTTCTCTACCCAGTGGGCCATGCCCAGAACAACTACAATGGGAGCCACCCAAAGGGCATCAATATAATATGTCTCCAAACCCTCATTTGGCTCATACTGACCCAAAGAAGTGTCCCTGTTATGAGGACCTCCTGATCATCACTCCTTATCCCATCAGGGGGAGTAAGTCCAGTGACCTTGCAGAGAAATGTCATTTTTGCTACTTGTATCTGCAGTCTTATAGGTTCACAGGTTCATAGGTAGGTACTAGGCTATTGACCATAGGGCCTATATAAGCCTAGTCAAACGGTACCTTGGCTTTTGCCAACCAAGAAAATTATTTTCCTGTGCCCCTGTCAAGCAGAGCCACAGAAGTGATCCCCGGGGTGAATTTCCTATCTCCCATCCAATCATCAAGATTTTTCTTGAACAGTGCTAATGAGGAGCTTTGTTTGCTATAGATAGGTAGTTTGTTCCAGAGTATGGGAAGTGTCTGGGACAGGACTCTATCTCTCCAGCATGTTCTGTTTATTGTGGTGACAAGGTTTAGGTCCCTAGAGCGTGTAGCTTGGAGGGATTGGGATTTCTTTACATGGAGCGTGTCCAACATCTCTTGGTTTGACATAGCTTTGTATGTTAGGCAGAGATCGCCTCTGAGTAGGCTATATGCGACAGAGTAAAGCTGGAGTTTTTTGAGATGGTCTGCGTAGGACATCTATTTGAGGCTGGTAATCCTCTTTGTGAGGTATTTCTGTGGTCTTTCCAGTTGTAGATGTCTTGTGAGGTACATACCAAAAGGGGCATTGTACTCTATAATGGGTCTAATGAGTGATGAGTAGAGGGGAACAATGACCTCTTTTTTTCCTGGTTGGTGAGTGTATCATGTGAGTGAATCCATGCAAGTTTATGTAGTTAGTGGGGTTATCAGAGGAAAAAGTTAGCCAGTCAGTATTTAAATCACCTATTTTTATGGTTCATTGGCAAAATGTGGAGGGTGACCAGGAAAGCAGGCTCTCAAGTATGGATAGGCTGTTGCCGGGAGGGACATAGATTGATAATATGACAATGTGTTGATTGGGGTTGACTTTGAGAGAGGCAGGCTAGTATTTCAGTATTATTGAGGTTTGGGGGATTTACTTGCAGATGCTCCATATTTAGAGTATCTTTATATATTATAGCTACTCCTCCATCCTGCTTATGACTTCTATCTATGGCTGTTGTAGCCGGGAAAGGGGTAAGATTTCATTATTATGTGAAGTTTTATCCAAGTTTCTGTTAAGACTGCTGTGTCAGGGGTGTACATGGAGAAGGAAGTGTGGAATTTGTATATTTTATTTAAGAGGCTCCTAATATTCATATTAATCAGTAGAATGTCAGAGTTAATTTGAGGTATGTTAGAGAAAGGCAGGGAGTTAGTGGTGTTTGATGTTTGAGTTGGTTGTTTAGTAGGTTTAGGGCCTGAGTTTGGGTAGATGTCACCACTTAATTGCAGCTATGGTTTTATGTGTAGAAATGGGTACAAGAGTTTAACAGTTCAAAGACATACCTATTTAATTATAAATACATACACATGTTAACCTCACCTCATGCAGCCCATAAATATGCTAGATTATCATCTAAAGTGGTGTGATGCTATAGAGATGTTAGTGTAAGAAGTATGTGGGGGAAGGAGTAGGTGAGACAATCTATGTTTAGAATAATGTGATTGTGAAAAGTGGTGAGATGGAGGGCTACTATGAGTAAGCTGAGGATAGAAATGTGAAAGAGTAGCATTATTATTTTGTGGGTGTGTGAAGGGGAGGGTAATCTAAGTGATCTATGAAGGATATATTGCTTTAAGAGTATGAATGCTTTGTGAGGGAGGGAGGGATTGGGTGTTAAGTAATACTTAGGTAAACAGGTTTGTGATTGGATAGTTGATTGAGGTGGGTGTGGTTTGGTTAAAATACATGTAGGTGTAGTGGGTGTGGGTGGGTATTGGGGGTAGGATAGGGGAGTGGAGCATGTCCGAGTGTAGTGATGGAGAATGGAGTGGCTAGAGCCCTGGCCCCACCACTACTGCTAAGAAAACTATCTCCAATCAGGTAAAATTCTAAATACTATACTCAACTGGCAAAGTAATGTTTAATGCACCTAATAGTCCTAAATACTGGGTAAAAAAGCCCTAAATTTGTGTTTTGTTTGGTTATCTTTCTTAACCCGTTTAGATAGGAAGAATGCAAGTAGTGCAGGAAAGGTTGGTTTCTATTACTAGAAACTGCTAATATACATTTATGAGCAAAACACTATAGGACCACTTTAATAGCAGCAATTTCTACTTCAGTCTAGGTTGGTAGAAGGGAATACATTCATTTTAGAGAACCCTAACAGCAAAGGTACACACCATTACAGGACTGTATGTCTCCATAGACCATAATATCTTTAGAATATTTCTAAATGTAACCTATATTGGCAGCCCTGTAACTGTAGGTTAAGTTTTTCTTTCTTCGGTTATTTGAACGCAGTAGTGGATGATGTCGGACAATGCCTAGATTGTTTCAGTGTCCAGTCTGAACTTAGGGGCTGGACATGAGTTCCAAAAAAGCAAGGGGAGCTGGAAATAAAAGAGAAGGAGAACAAGGTGTTTAAAAAGTTTAAAAAAAGAGGAACAGATTAGAGAACACTATAAATTACAAAGACTAATGTGGTCAAACAGGTACAGTTCATTGCAGTTAAGACCAGTCTACAGTGCTTAATTTACATTGGACATTGAGAGCAAACTATAATCTATAAAAATTAACTTTACTATCACCTCACTAGTACATGATTCACGTCTCTAAAACCAGCTATTAGGTAGGCCATTAAGTACGGTTTTTAGCTGTTGCAAAGTTGCCCTTTACTATCACAACAATATAACTTCTAGCACACATTTAAGCAGATAAGCACATAGGAGCAAGATAAAGTTAACAAGCGCCTAAGCTTGAATAGTTATACTGCACAGAACAGCTTCCTTTACTAATAGTTTAACATAATTGCTGTAATAGTGCCTGGCTGTAAATCAACTCATACCAGTGCAGTAGCACTAAAAGGACCTGGAATCAACTCAAAAACATTTCATTATACAAGGTCCTTTTACTAGCATCTAGATAGGTCATGTGGGTGTTTACATTTTTGGACACACTAGTAGTATTAAGAAGCTGAAACTATTGCCTGTTGAGACAAAAACAGACAACAACATAATTATAAAAATGGTACAGTATATCCTTGCTTAATGACTCCTGTTGATTATCTGTTTATAACCTATGTCACTATGTTAAAACATTAGTCCACTATCACTTCCACATTGAAGTTAATATAAAAGACTGAGAATAGTTTGGATTTATGCAAACAGCTAAGTGAGTGTGTTATGCAGACACTTTCTGACAGAGTAGCACACTTTATCAATCCAAAAAACCATAAACAGGTTTGATCACACTTGCTTGGCGAGAACCATCATGGAGGGGACAAGTAACTCTCTTGTCTCAGAGTATATTGATTTAAAAATGGTGCCTTCAGTTCCGGTTGCCATTTGTTAACTTGCATGGGGGGAAGGGTTAAAAACAGGAACCATGTACAGTATTGGCATGAATTGACCCAGTGAATAGCTAGTATGAGCCCTGGCCCCACCATGAACGCTAAGAAAGCTATCACCAGTCAAGTAAAATTCTAAATACTATACTCAACTGGCAAAGTAATGTTTAATGCACCTAATAGTTAATTATATTGGAATTCTGCTAGTCCTAATACCATGAGTTTCCTAGAAAATAATTTTCAGTGACTTACTTTCATAGTTTCAGCACTCACCGAATGCTATTTTGACAGATAAACTTGATTCCAGTTTATCTATTCCCACTTACATGAAGAGATTAATCTACTCTTTCCTGAGGGAATATCATAGCCTCAGATTTGGAGGCACTGATTCATATCCTAAACACTTCTAACTTAGCAATAAATTACATGAGTGAATGTAGAGGTCAAGGTAAAGTGAAGGGCTGAGGCAGTCTGTAAAATGACTCAGGGCTTTAACACCCAAAGACCCACTCCCCTGATACTACCCCATCCCATATCTGGGGAATTAAAATATGATATTGTCATATCAGTGTAAACCATGGCTCTAGATGATTGTTTTTGTTGAAGTGACCCCATGACCCCATGTACAAAATGGGAAAAAGGGGTTGAGGATGGATGGATATCGTGGGTATTATTGGCTAGGCTTGTAAAGGTTCTTGTGACATTAGCCTATTAATCACCTATGAAGCAAAATAGACATCATCCTCTTCATATAACAGTGAAGACAAGTCTAGGCTGCCAGACACTCTCCCAGTCTTTGGTGTATTCTGATATCCTGCCCAAGAAAACAAAGAGGGAAAACAGTGACAAGAATTGCCCTTGGTGGTGCCCATCATGCACCTTGCATGACTCTGACAATGCCAAGGAAGCAAACACAGCATTTATTACTTTCATAGAGAGATTAGAGAGTATATGCTGCAGCGACTGCAACATGCCATACTCCTGTAGGAGCTCCCACAGCACATGATAGTGCATACACTTGCAGGATCTCCTATGGCATGTGATAGTGCATGGTCCTGCAGGACCTCCCACATCACATGATTGTGCGGACTCCTGCAGGAACTGCCACAGCACGTTAGTGCATACTCCTGCAGGAACTCCAACAGCGCATGTTAGTGCATAATCTTGTAGGACCTCCCACAGCACGATAGTGAATACTCCTGCAAGATCTCCCATGGCATATGATAGTGCTACTCCTGTAAGACCTCCCACTGCAGCCAAATATAGTTTTTCCTTTACTCACTTCTCAGTGAGACTCAAGTCACTCAGCTCATTTAGTTAAATGGGAAAATGGTGAATCGTTTAATGTGAGGCAGCAAGCCACCCATGTATGGGCTTCACTCTCTGTACCTTTTAAACTAATATAACTAAATTTGAGATCACATCCTTGTGGCAAATTACAATTATTTTTTCACTGACTGCCTGTTTGACAATGTGCTTGATTGTCTGAATCTTGCAGAAAAGTGAGTTGAAGACACAAACAAGTACCCATTTTTAGTTGCACTCTATATACAGACAAAAATTTTGGGTGAAAGTACAGAACTTATCTCAAACAAAAGACTCTGTCAGACGTTTCCAGGAGACCCTGTTTGTTTATCTGGAGCTTCCAGGTCTCTTTGACCTACACCTTTTCGGGTGAATCTAGCTCGGTTGTCAAGTGGCATCTCTGCCCCTCTTTTTTATCAGCTGTCAGGAACATATATAGTACAAGGTCTGATGACATGGCCATTAAATCAGCCAGTGACATTTGGCCCAAGATTCAGATGTGTTCATAAAGTAGAAATGTTCTCTCACTCTGGCCATGGTATGTGATTTTACCTTTTATCAGACAGAAAAGGAAATACAGCTATGGTGTACATTATTCACTTGTAACGTGATGAACAGTATTGTCTCATTTTAAGCCTATGGATTGTGGATACATGACATTCTGTGGACCTAGTCTGATTCTTATGCCCCCCCCCACCCTCACCCCACACAGACTTTCATGTAATGTGACTCAATCTTAAAGCAAACCCAAAGTATCCAACTGTCTCTGAAAACAAGCAGTTAAACCTTGCTGTTTTCAGTCAGTTAACCAAAACAAAGGCTAACATATGCAGAAGTATTGGTAACAACAATATTATTCATTCAGAAGATTAAATTGATGAAACTGGGATTCCAATAATGAAACAAAGCAACTATTTTCTTGTTGGTAATTCTTACACAGACATTACACCAGTGAAGAATTCTAGAGGCACTGGAGAGGTGTTTAGTTTTAATTAATTTATATTTTTGGAGGAGGTCCTCCCTGAAGAGAGAATACTGCAGATGTGAAGCCTTTGTATGATTTTAAACCTCATTGTACACTGTAAAAGAATATGGGGGTGTTCACTTTTTCAAAGACTTGCATTAATACAGCCAAATGCTTCAATGACACTGCTGTTAAATAAAAGCTGTGTAAATGCTCTCTCTGTCAGCAAACAAGTAACAGTCCCTGCTTAACTGCACGTAGAGGAAAAAAAGACAGACTAACAGAAACAGAAACATGAGACAGAGGGTTATGAAACATGCAGAAGATATGTAAAGCTAACATTTACTGAAAACCTGACACAGTCAATACAGGCAGCTGACTGTTATGGCTGTTTATTCAGTCAACTCAGATCTATTTGTCACACTCATTAGCAGTGGATTCTGATGATGACTGAGTGCAGATTTGCTGGATGGGTGAAGAAACCTCATGTAGCAGCTTGTGATTTCTGGCCTTCATCCAGCAGGGAAAGGCTGACTCTGCTTTATTTACTCCGATAATGGCTGCTTCTGTAAATGCAGATGTGAACATTGCTTTTTTGAGATTTTTTTCTTGATCTAGTGCTACCTGATCAAGCAATTCTGATGGACATGGCAAGCTAACTGCAAACACCGTGTCCCTCAATGACACTGATAACCCAGGCTCAGGAAGAGACTTAGATTTCAGTGGAGCTTGCCAGGAAGTGCAGACTCTAGGGCTGAACTCGGCATTCTATAAGCAATTTTAAATGCGAATGATAGGTAGAATAGTATAGAAGACCCATTAGTGAGGGCTTGGAGTATATGCTCTAGCTTTACTCAGTGTTTCCATTACTGCTTATTCACAGAAAAGCAAAAAAAAAAGAATTTATTTATTTTTATTTTATTTTTTATTTAACATTTTGTTGACCGGGAATGTCCGACTAGGTTCCACAGAGCCTGTTTTCAGCGGAGGCCCGGGGAGAAATGCTCCAGATTTATCTAAAAGAATACATACCCATACCAGTATCATTACAAATAGTCTTGTCAACTGCATGGACTTTGAGTTGCATCATATTACTTTTAACATGGATCCAGTGGTGGGGAACAGATCTTAGTTTTAGAGGTGAAACAGTTCCTCAGGTATGTAACAAGTGTTCTTGGAGAAAATGAAGAGGTCAGTATAGCAAGTCATTTACCCAGAAACTATACATAGACTTTGTCCAGGAAAAAAGTTAACTAAATATGCAAAAAAGATTAAAACAGTTCCTAATGATATATCGTGTACCCATACTTTCTTTTTAAATATCTTTATTCATGTTCACAAAAATGGCACATGATGTAAATATCTAACCATTAAAACAGTTCAAGATAATAATGATATTTATTATTATAACAGACTGCCTCTTAAAAATAAAAATAAATAATTTCACTACTTTTGTGTGCTGTTGTATTTGTTTATAGGTTTCACTGGCACTTATAGATTTGTATGTGGATGTTTTAATTTTCTTAGGTTTTGCATGAGCTTGGATGTACTGCAGTGACATAGATTTTTCACAGTACGTGCCCTAGCAGCAACATACACTGGTAGTGGCAGACTGTTACTTTTATTTAAATGTGACAGTAGAAGTGATTGCAATACAAGTGTAACCGTCTGGCTCATGAATCAGAATTGTGAATTTACTGTAGAACCATACCCTATAATTTATCTGTTTTATAGTGACAGATTTAGAATAGTCAGTAAGTAAAGCTCAGTAAAAACTACAGTGGACCTTAATAACCATTTTCTGCCCTAAGATGGGATGTAACCAACACAACCGCTCAAGTCACTTGAATAACATGTTAATAGCATTCCTATCATGAGCATACCAGTTATGGAGTAATCTGTAATAGGACATTCATAGACAGTGAAAACATCTTCAGAAACTTCATTTTAGGGAGGATTCCTGGTAGATTTACAGTTTCAGAAAAGCAAGATAGTGTTTTTGACCCTAGTACTTGACCATAAAGTGCAGTTTGTGATCATCAAATCAATAATAATCTTTCTTTTTGTTGTAACTTAGTTCACGTCCATCAGTCTTGAACTGTGGTGGCCAGTGCAAACTAATTTTCCTACTGAGCCCAGGTAATAAGTTAAACTTTCATTTTATTTTGATAAATACTGTGCAGCACTTGATCTAGCAAACATGGAAGCTGGTTCACAGATTACTTCTATATGACCATGATTCTAATTGTATTGCAAAGTACTAGTCCCTAGCTCAGCACGATATGAACTTTCTGAAACACAATGTTCAACATTAACAAGGTACGGAAGATGGAGTTTTCAAGCATAAAGACCACAGGAACAGCAAAAAATCCACAGTTCAATTTAATCTCAAGAAACTAGTACTCAGTTGCCTTTTTTACAGGCAATTATAAGAGAGTATTAGGTGGCTGACCAAGTTATTCATTTCTAGTACTATATTGCATACTGTATTTGACATATGTGCAGTAAAAAAATTCATGCATGTACTTACTGGAATGGCCTACAACCATAAAAACACTATCATGTTGAATCAGTTTTATTTGAGAGCTTTTTGTATGTAGGTGCTTTGTATATCTTTTGTGGTGCCCCGAAGAAATACTATGATGAAATGTTAGGTGCACTGATTTACATGCATACCACCTGCATACACCATTGTCCCAAGTCACACTTTCACTTAATGCAAGCACAGACCTCAGCAACATCAGTGGAGGTATTATCCTTTCAAAATGGCTTCTGAAATCAAAACCATGTAAAATACATAGTCCTCTACATGTAACTGGAAACTGAGTCATCGTTTTTCTCTGCTCTGACTTATTTTCCTTGTATGTCTTTTTTTATGATGAGGAACCTACACAGAGAGAGTTCTGACTGCCTGCAGTTAATAATACTGTCTTTTCAGTATTACCACCCATTTGAACTTTCATTCATTTTTCAGTATTTTTATTGAGAGAGAATACAGGCCTGATCAAGACGCTTTATACAGCATTATAAATGTATTCTGCCTTTGTATATATTACTGCTCATACATATTATACCATAACTTCCACTTTGTCTGTCATGTTCACCAACATCATTTCATATCACAGCAACATTACCATTACACGTGCCTTCTGTGAGCCTTTATTTTCTTCCTTTTTTGCATTACTATTGCTTGCTAAACATTTGTGTGTATGACCCCGATATTTATTTATTTTTAATTAGCACAATCTTCTTGGGAATTAAACAATATTTTCAAACATACATGCTGTATCTTTTCTGGTGTACTTCTTATGATAAAGTTGCAAGTTTTTTTTTTTTTTTTAAATAAGGATTATAGTGTGCTTTTTGATTTTTTAGTTTCACGGTTTACTCTGCTCTTCTCTATAACTACACGTACAAAATGATGTCATGGTAGGTACTGAGCAATGATTTCCCAACAGCTACAAAGCATGATAAACCAATTTGCTCTACCTGTTCTAATCTACAGTTTTGGGGTGATTGACTGGCCCCATAAGGTATATAATTAGTTGGACAGGAAAACAAGAACAATGCTTCATGCTTATCAAGTGATATATAACAACAAGTGTTATACCAAGATTATATATTCATCATTATGAAGGGAGTATGGTACTCCTTGAAATTGATAACATATATAGATCTACATTTGTGGGACTGCATACATATCTGTTGACGTTACCAACCATAGACGTCTTCTCCTCATGTTTTAAAATGTTCACTAAGATGACTTCTCTGCTCAGTTTAGCGGAAGCATATTGATATCAAGTGGAAATGGAAATTAAACCAGATGTAGACAAAAATCAGGTGGCAACTGAATGTGCCAAAAAACAAAAGGTTAGTTTTGCCCTTCTGATGATGTGTTGTTGCAACACTAATCCTGCTCAGTACAAGAGAAAATGCAGGTTCAGAATTTGGTGTACGTGCTTGGCTGAGGAGCTAATGGTGTGAAGCTACTATCTGTGGGATTATGACTGAATGCCTATAAGTCAGAATCCCACCTAAACATAATGATACTGCAGCACTGCAGATCTGTGGATTGGCCAGGGATAGCCAGCTACAAGGTTGTCAAGGATAGCCACTCATCACTGGGTCAGAGCACAGACGGAAGGGGGCCACCTCTCTCCAGCAGTGCACTGCACATTTGTGGGGAACTGGGTGCTAAATCATTCATAGATGACCTGAAAGATCAGATGAGAAAGAAAGAAATGTGGAAAAGTTATAAAAATTGTATCAAGTACAGAGATCTCCTGGAACAACCTCATGTCTATCACAATTAGACACAGGAATGATTAAGGAGAGATGAATTGAAACCAAAAGATGAAAGGTTAATAATGGTGGCCCAGGATACTGGACTATGTCCAATGAACATGTGGGAGAAACAGATGCAAATGCAGGTTCTGTAAAAAAGAAATGAAAACAGTCACATACCTTGTTGCTGGGTGTGATACACTCATGGTAGAGGGTCCATATACTGAAAGGCACAAAAATAAGGCAAGACTACTGCAATGAGGATTGTACAAAGACTACAACATTGAACTAGTTGAAAAGCATTGAAAACATGATCCACAAAGCACCATAGACAGTGATGAAGTTTATATCATAGAGCATCATTGACTGGTAACAGTTCAAAAAAAGAGATGCAAGAAAACCAACTATAGCAGTCCAGGAAAAAAGACAATAGTAGCATTGATTATTGAAATCACTACACCCATTCAATACAGTGTCTTATGTACAAAGAGATACAAAGTCAAAGATACCAGGATATGCAGGCAGAAATAAGAACAATGTGGAAGAAAGATACCCAGACAGTTCCAGTAGCAGCAGGAGCAACAGGTCTAATAAAAAATAATTTACAGTCATCTTTACATATGCTACCAATGCATGTAATTCCATATAAATTACAGAAGGAGTCAATTGTGGGCACACTGCAGGCATACCTCTCAACTGTCCAGATTTTTGCCTTATATTTTTGGTTTGTTCCTCATAAAATATGTGTTTTTCTTGCAAATCACTGAGGATAGAAGCCACTAAATAAGGATATGCATTTGAGTTTCAGACATCATATGCTTCAGAAAAAGCATTCTATCCCAAATCCTTTTACTTTAGCAATTATGTTTATATGAGCAATATTTAAAACATGTCCCTCTTTTGGGGCATATATCCCACTATTGTTTTAGACTTTTTCAAGATTTCTTGTGCTACGAGGTTGAGAGCTATGACTGTGAGTGCTGTGAAAAGCACTTTTAGCTAACATCAAAGACTGAAATAATATTGATTTTATGAAGTTTAATCATACCCAGACTTGGTATTAAAATGCAAATGACTTGGAGAAATTAAGCTGAGTAAGACAAACAAAAAAATTAGATGCATGTATTCTAAATACTCATTTAAAGGAACATACACATTCACCATTACCAACATGTTATAACTACTTCGCTCCCAGCATAAACTAGGATTTTTGGAATCACAGGGATGAGTTTTAGATTCTAGATAATTTATTACAATGTCTGTTAGCTGGTCAGGTAATGCAGCACTGTATAGGACTGCAGTGATAGAGAGCAGGGATAGAGAGGGTATTGCCATTGGTTTGCCTACTTAAACATTACAAAGGAGCGTGATCTGTTACTAAAGTACCTACCAAATATTTAGTATTTGCAGGAGTAAAAAGTCAGTCTTATAGTTAGCCCATAACTGAATATCTGATTTATTCATTGGTCATCTTCCCAGAAGTATAGCACATTGGATTCACCTTGAATGTCTTTGGATAGCACTGATCCAGATTTACCACCTTAGTAAAAGTAGAAGTTACTAATGAAAGTTCTGAAGAAGGATCCTTGTTAGTTTATTAAAGGAGTTGTATTCTTTAAGAGATCACTGCACTTGTACTGGAGCTCTGCCCTCTTCCGAGGTCTGTCACAGGACAGGCAAAAGTTGCAAAATTAGACACAAAATTTCTGTAATACCTTGTCCAAGGTAAGCTTCAGCATTTTATAAATCAGTCTCTGAAAGGCAGCTGGGGCCAATTGTAGTTCAAGTCGTCACACCATGCATTGAGCGAGAATGTAAAGGTTTTTTTTTAACTTTGTCTGAGAGGATAAATGATGGTTTCCTACAGCCATTGCAGAGCTGGATACTCCCATGAAGCTTAGGGACAAGCACTACTGGGATGCTACATTCTCTCTGTGATTCTTTTCTCAAGATTAGTTTAAGCACTTTTAATTCATTTTATTATTGTTTGTTTCTGTGACACTTGTGCTGTCTTAGGTCCTAATCTAACCTTCATTTTAGGTGCCTTCTCTATATTATGTTCTGTTAGTTCAGTTCTCTCAGGTATTTCTAAGAACACTCCTTTATTTCTTTTCAGCTAGCAAGCTGTTTGTAGAATTATCTGCTTCCTTTCATGACATCAGCACAGAAGTGTAATGCATTTAGTCTGTCTTCTCTTTCCTGCCTATATTATGGTTAACTGTGGACTATCATCTGAAATGATCCCTGCCATTTGGCCAGGATTTTTTTCCATGGAGGGCACGAACACTGCTACTGGATCTTTGGGGTTATATTTTCTCAGTCAGGTATTCTTATGATAAACTAATTGCATTTGCAGGGCTCTCTGCATGTGTTCCCTTACTATGTGCATTACCAGCCTAGTCTTAACTTACAAACCAACAGGGTGCTTCTATCACACTTTTACATTTCTTTTCCTTTTCCCATGTTTCCTTAGCAATGTCAAACAGCCTTCTTGAATGCCTGCAGTACAGAAGTCCACATGGGGTAAACCCAGCCGAAGCTTGTAGCACCTCTCTAATAGCAGGCAGTAAATAGGGCATCAACTGGTCCCAGTTTTTACCATCTGCATCAACAGCTTTCCTCAGCATGGATTTCATTGCCATCATTAATATTATTCTACCCTGTTCATGGTCACATCTGTGGCCCCTTCCTTCTCTACCTCTCTTCTAATGAGTCCTTGTAATTCTTGATATCCTTCATACCTCTCTTCACCAGTAAAAGTCCATAGCTCCAGTCACATATGTGTCAGCATAGCTGGGCTTAATCCCCTTGCCCCAGTTGAGTGGGAATTGAAGTTTCATGACAGCCAGTCCCACCTCTTTGTGACAAAAATCCTGTAAATGGCTTCTCATCTGTCTGCCAGAATTCATTGTCTTCATTTGGCTTCCACCCATCTATTCAGCCAGTAGTCTGTGTCAGTGGTCTCCCCTCCCACAATATTAGAGATCGAATTCCTTGGCATCCCACTTGCAGTGAACTGTCAGAGGCTGTGCAAACTCCTACCCTGATAAACATCCTGGTAGTGACTGGTACGTCTGTCCTACACAATCGCCCCTCCTGGTGTAATTAGAATATACTGGCCACACTCTGCAGTCCACGGTGTGTTAGTGACCCATTTGCAATACTGAATTCTTGCTGAAAGTGTTTTATGCTGAAAATACAAATTGCCCCACCATTATGCAAATAAGGTGCACAATACTTCTGTGTAAGAGTCACGACTAAGAAGCATAGTACATGATGACTGGGTTGGCATTTCACTGTGGACAACCTGTGCTAAGCTCAAAGTACAATCCCCCCTCTTCAAGCCTCTTCCAGCTCACCAACCTAGCAAAGATGGGCTTTGACTATGCTTCATACCAGTTTCTAGCTCGAGTATTTAGTTTAAATTCTCTATTTAAATGTCTATCTTTCACTGTCTTTCTCTTTATATACATTCATACACATACACACACACTCGTGTATATATACATATACGTATGATTTATGTGCAGTTCTTAATCGCATAGAAGCTGAAGCACATATGATTGATCATATGGTTAAGCACATCATGTATGAATATATTGTATTGGACGTGCCCCGATCTGGACCCATGCTAAAGCTCATTCTGAAATTGTCTGAGCAGCATGAGCATAGCTCTCAATCTCTTTGCATAAAAAAATTGTACAAAGCTAAAAATAATACAGGGACAAAGCCCTAAAAATAGGGACACCTTTTACATATTGCTCTTATAAACTTAGAAAGTTGCTAGAATAAAAGGCCTTGTGTTACCATGCATTTTCTGAAGTATATGAAGTAAAAAAAGTCAAATGCCTGTCATTATATAGTGAATTCATTCCTCACTGATTTGCCACAAAAATCCAGAAAACCTCAAATTTTATGAGGAACAGACCAAAAATAAGAGTAAAAAATCTGGTCATTCTGCTAAAATCTGGACAGTTGAGAGGGATGAGCATGAGGGTAGGACTTGGAATGTTGGCTCCTTCAGAACTCATGTTAAGTCTATTTTGGGATTTGACAGGTGGTGTTTCGATGATTGGAGTCACAATGTTGTGAGGTTTAATGAGTTTTTGTTTGACTAACTGTTGTATACTCATATAGGCATGCACACACACATTTTATATGTGTATGTGTATATATAAATATAAATATATATATATATATATATATATATATATATATATATGTGTGTGTGTGTATGCAGAGTCACACACGCACACACACTCACATATATGAATATATAATAAATAACTGGAGCCAAAATTGTGGACTGAAACTAAATGCCAAAAAATGCATTATTGTATCCTTTGGGAAGTCATCTGCTCCAGGGAGCTAACACAATGACAGTATGCCCCTAAGACTTGAAACAGTTGTTCAGGATTTGGGAACCTATGTGGACAGTCATCTGACTTTTAACCATCATGTTTTCATTGTTGTAAGACTGTCCTTCTGTATTGCACAGCTTATAAACAAAGGGGTTGGGTGTGTGTAGATCTAGGGATGTCATTGTTCTCTTTTACCCAGCCCACTTTAGGGCAGTCACTGAATACAATGCCCCCTTTGACCTTCACATGCAACAGTTGGAACACCCACAGAGATACCTTACTAAAATACAAAGTCTAAGCAGCATGTCCTACATGGACCAACTCAGAGACCAGTCACTATACTCTGTATGCTACAAACTCCTAAGAGGTGACCTGTGTCTGGCATACAATGCATTCTCCCAGCCAGTACTGATGAATTTACTGCACATTGTCAAGTCCAATGGCATTAGAAATACTTGGTCTACTGATACTTTTTTTGCAACATTAACAGAGCAGTTTGAAGGGACCAGTATATCTCATGGAGGATACTACTGCTCTGGGACAGACTCCTCATCCACATAAAACAAAGCTGATCACTGTCCATAATCAAGTGCAACTTGGATCTATTAATGGGAAACAGAAAATTTACTCCAGGGCTACTCCTTTTACTACTAATGGACAGAGGCAGCTCCTAAATGCTCTATCCCATGCATGGGTCCCCAAAAATGATCTATGGTATGATCACAGTTATTCTCATTGGGGTAATATATAATTATTGACCATGGGATGGGTAAGGCCAGTCTCTAACATAATAAGAAAGGTTAATTCTTGCACAAAAAGGGAACTTGGCTATGCTTAAAATGTCCCAACAGTGGCAGCTAGCCTAGTATTTACCTATGAACCTATAAATGTATTACTAATATTACTAATAATCGAATATGCTTACAGTGACTCACATTATATTGCTGCAGGCACGTTGACAATACATCTGATTGAAAACAATCAGTGTCAAAACAATACCAAATGCAAAAGGAAACCAGTGACCTATTGTGATTGGTGAAAGAAGTACAAAAGTAGACCATTAACTTGCATTCAGACACCGTCTGCATAGTAATACTTCTAGGGAAATGGGGAAACAGTGTTTACTAACCTAATGTGCAGAGCTGGAATTAAGGACAGGAGTAAGGTTTAGGATTAGGGCTAGCATACATAAGTAGCACATGAGTATAAGGGTAGGGAATGGGGCCCCTAACAGTGCCACTAAACCACAACCACGGAGAAAGTGACATTTGATGTTGCACGTTGTGCTCCCTCCTGCACTCATTAAGTAGTGCACTTTACAAATTCTAACACCAGAAATAGCATTTATAGGTACATAGGTATATACTAAGCGAATGACCACCAGTGCCTTTATAAGCCTTTCTGTGCAATCCCACCCCAATGTGTCTCTATGGAATGTGGGAATTTATTAGGCGGGGTATGTTAGGAGGAAGCTTCTAGAAGTTATGTGGGGGGTGGTATTTTAGTTTACTATCTATGAGAGACATGGGGGCCAGAACTGAGGTGAATTTTGGGTTTCACATCCATTGGTCAATGTTACACTTTAACAGGGTTAGGGATGGGCTCTGCTTCACATGGGGATCCACTGAGACAAATATCTGTTTCACTAACATGTCTTATTTATGGCACAATCAAAATTTAAATACTTATATCTAGTGGTCTTGTTGCTTTTTATTTTGTGGATGTGCAAAAGGTCCGTCAGTGCTGGGCCCAAGGATGCCTTGTATGCCTGATATAGATTGCTTCTCAGTAACATGTAGGAGACAGAGTATAGAAAGAGGGCTTTAAGGCAATTCGTACAGGATTCGTACAGTGTTTACACCTTACTTTTGCCTGGTAAGGAACCCTTGTGGGCATTACAACTGTAGCATAAGACTGGTCATGTACATGATAAAATGGCGTTATACTCAATGATGGGTCTGATAAGGGATGAATAAAGTGGCACTATGACTTCCTTAGACCTCGATGCCAAGCCCTTATTTATAGGTTGTGTGACATAAAATGATTTTCTTACTACCTTGGCCACATGTTGGTCAAAGGCCGCATTACTGTTTACATATGTTACCAAATCCCTGACTACTGGGTCAACTCTTAGGAATGTCTTATTGATGGAGTAATTTGCCTGGGTGGCAGTTTTCCGAAAAGGCACTATAATGCATTTCTTGGCATTGAGTTTTAGCCTGTGACTTTGCTAACAGTCAGTTGTCCCTGTTAGACCCTCTTGTAAGATATTTGTGTCATGGTGGAAAATCTATGATAGTTCCTGATTTGCAGTCATCTATGAACTTGGGCAGCCAAAGTCCCATGGCATTAACCTTTACCTTCGACAAGTAGATGCCAAACAGGAGTTGTCCCAGCAAGGAGCCCTGAGGTACCCCGCTGATCACCTCTCTTTTAGTAGAGGTGGTCTCACCAACCCTAATTTCCTGGATCCTTTCTGTGAACCAGCTGGCAATCCAATGAGTTAAGTAGGGAGTTATGCCTAGTTTGTTGAGTTTATCAAGTACACCCAAGTGGGATATTGTATCAAATGCCTTAGCCTGATCCAGGTAGCCGACATGCACCATCTTCCCCTCATCCATTTCCTTGGTAACCTTCTCAAAGAAGTCCACCAGGTTTAGTAGGCATGACCTTCCCTTGACAAAGCCAAACTGGGATGGGTCCAGTGTCAGACAGGTTCCCTATATCTTTGCTGATCATTTCCATGATAATTTGTTTAATTGTTTGTGTGTTATACTAGTTAGACTAATGGGTCTGTAGTTTCTGGGGTCAGTTGATGGTCCACCCTTGTGAAGTGGGATAACTGTTGAAGTCCTCCATTCTTGTAGTACAAACCTGTTTTGAGGCTATAGTTGAAAAGTGAGTCAAGTGGCCCTGATAAGTCATGTGTTTAGCTGTTTAGGAAGCATCCTGGGATCTTGTCGGGGCCCAGGTTCAACAACCTCTACACTCAATAATAAAGTGTGTGCATTTTGTGTGTGTGTGTGTGTGTGTGTGTGTGTGTGTGAGAGAGAGAAAGAGTATATATATATATATATATATATATATATATATATATATATATATATATATAGTGTGTGTGTGTATCTACACACACACACACACACACACACACACAGACAAAAGCATTTTAAATATGCTGTATATATATATATATATATATATATATATATACATATATATATATATATATGTACATATATATTATATATATATATATATATATATATATATATAGTGTGTGTATGTATACTTACACACACACACACAGACAAAAGCACTTTTTTGAGAGAGAGAGAGACTAGCGGTTTCTGTATTGTTGGCACTTTAGCTCCACTGGACAGTGCAGTGGTACATTTGTTATGACTTGTTACTTTTAACTTTTTTTCAGTGTAGTCTGAATTTTTCCTCTATGTTTATGTATGTCCTTCTGAGAACAAGCTGCTTAGGACTGATCTGCAGATCTTAAAAAAATATCACTCAGGCTGCATTACGGAGCATTTTCCCTAGGTCTGCACTCTTTCCTCTCCACATATAGAGCCGTTGACAAAGTGGATTTTCCTTGTTAATAACATTAAATACATACAATCTTCAAGCTTTGTATTAGAACAGCATACAGAGTTGTAGCTCAGTATAAACTGTCATGAATATAAAGTACAAGGAGCATAGTTTTGCATATTTTGTCAGGTGTTCTCCAAATGTTTCTACTTTATGATTTTTTTTTTACTTAATCTATCTGTCTGGGCCTTCTTTAAATGAATTGTATTGCTTACCACCACAGAATATTTAATTTTTCTCTCTTTTCACTCATTAAGGTATAAATGCAAAGTTTGAATTACATTTCATCGTTTAACTCTCATGTTTCAGACTTTTACTTTTTCCTTGTTGGCTTCTAAATTAAAATAAATCAAGCCTCTGTTTGCTATGTTACGTAATAGTGTAAGTTAAATACATAACACATAATGCACACAGAAATAATTGACTGTGCCTAATCATTTCCAGTTACTTACTTACTTCCTTACTGTCTTTTTTTTATATTGTTTTCCTTTTTAAAATAAATTTCACACTTGCACAACTCTGGTGCTGGAAATTATAATGTATGGCATGCATACCTTTCGAGTCTGAGGGCTTAACAGCAAGCAAGTTAAGTTCATTTGCTTCCAAGTTCCTGCTCTCCATTGTATTTATTCATTTATTTTTTTAATTCATCAAGTAACTGTGCTTCTTTGTTTTGCACTTACACTAAACTACATGCTACCATGTGTCCTGATTTTTTGTATCACACATGGGTGTTTTGTGACTCAGATAGTGTTTCTCAAAAATGTGAGTATTCAGAAATAATAGGACTTAACTGGTCATTCTCAGCTGGTACACTGTGGACCATCAGTGGTCCATATGTGATGGTCTGGTAGCCCACAACAAGCAAACCCAGACTACCTATAAAGTTTGTTTTTCCCTGAAAAAGCTACAGAAGGTATAAACTCTGAATGTTATAAAGATGCTCTTTTTCAATGTAATGAGATTGTCAGAAATTTTCCTTACTGAAGTAACAACCATTAAGGATCTCACATTTCCACTGCCCCACTGGGGTTCTGCCATCACAAGAAGATGTCATTCCAAAAGGTGTAAATATGAGCCCTACAACCATGCAATTTATGATGTCTGTTGAAGTTGGAGAGGTTTTCCTAAACTTGGTGAAATGTTAAGTGGATGAGTTTAAAATTTGTCAGTTTCTGTTCTCCTCCATTTGGAATTACCTGATTGCTCTTCGAAATAGCAAATCATTCTCAGAAAAGTTTCTGTCTGAGTGTTGTCAGTGACTGCAGATTTTTGGGCTTCTCTTTTTTGTCAATGGTTATATAACCACAGCATTAGTATATATCAATAAAGGATATGGGGGCCAAGCCCCATACATGAAGAATGCAGAAAGTTAGTCAAGTGCAAAAAAATATATTTTAGGCAATTTTGTCAAGGTGAAGCTTCAACTGCTTTGTTTCATCTACTTGAAGTCTTAGTGGACTGACACTCCAGGGTAGCTAGTGGAAGTGTTAAGATAACTATCTTCAGTAGCAGATGTGGGTATAAGACTCTTTGATAGAATGAATAAGAAAGGGAGTTTTATTTGATCTATGGGGTGCAGTATATCCAAACAGAAAAACATAGTAAGTGCTGACAGGTGTGGTATGCAACACTGGAGTTGAAAAGATGAAAACTTGAATTATAGGAAGAAAAAAAAACAATGTTCTGATTTGTTGCCCAGAAAGCCTCAACTATTTTGCTTTATTAAGACATACTGTGGAAAGATTGTAAACCTTCCTAATAATGTCTGGAACCTTTTGAAACAGTACTAAATGAAGTGTTCATACGTCAATAAACTGAGAATAGAAAGAGTGCCGATTCATTCTGCTATGTTATAAGCTGGAGAAAGGGAAAGCTCCCATGGACGTTTGCAAGGCATACTGTTAAGCAAATGATGCCAAGACAACAAAACTACAAGGGAGCTGTAAGGGAAATGTGAGAATTGGTCTCTGACCAAGATGAAGGGAAGTTAAAGCATGCAGAAGGCCATCTTACAAATGGCTGAAAATGCATCCACTGCTGCAGGTGTCTGTGGTTCTCCATGACTGAAAAAGATATTACCAGCAATGAAAGTTTGTAACAGGATTCAGTGTTGCATGGGCTTATTTCTCTGTCGGGACATTCAGTACCATCCCCTGAGTCTGTTATGGAGAGAACAAAAGGCACAAATCAGATTCCTTATTTGAAAACTTATCTTTTTCAGGCAGTCAATCTGCTTTGAAGCAAATCTCTCTGTAGAGTTCAATTTCATATCATCACAACTTCATTGCAGAGAGGACATGTGTTGAATATCCCTTATTTGTTCATCTACAAGAAACAATTACATCTTTTGCCTGGATTACTGACACATCTTGAAACAGCAATAGAAGTTAGACCTTAGGACAGTGATGGTGAACCTATGACACGTGTGTGAAAGGTGACACACCACAACGTTTTGGGTGACACACCAATGCACCACAGTAGCATAGCTAGTGGGGGTGAAAGGGCTGGGTGGCACTTTTTTTTTCCTTCTGAGAGGCTGTGTTTTTTTTTGGCCTGGAGGTTGGTCAGGTGATGCCATGGTGGTTTTCCGTTTGGCTAAGTTGCACACCATGATGCAGCAGCATCAGGTCAGCAGGAATCACTTTAATGGTCACACAATTGCACACCTGGATGCAGGCAAACAGCAGTGGGAACCGCGGGCCGAGAAGACAAATATAAAGGAGTGGTACTTAAGCAACTGATTTATTTTAATAAACATGAGTGCATAGAAAAATGCACATTTTACTGAAGTGGTTGCTTGGGTGAATGTTTCATTTTGGTGTTTGTACACATACTAGGAATGTCAATGAAGGGGTCGCTTGGGCAAATGATTCTTTTTGGTGCTTGTGCATACTTCAACATTTCACTGAAGGGGTCGCTTGGATTAATGTTTCATTTTGGTGTTTGTACACATACTAGGAATGTCAATGAAGGGGTCGCTTGGGCAAATGATTCTTTTTGGTGCTTGTGCATACTTCAACATTTCACTGAAGGGGTCGCTTGGATTAATGTTTCATTTTGGTGGTTGTACACATACTAGGAATGTCAATGAAGGGGTCGCTTGGGCAAATGATTCTTTTTGGTGCTTGTGCATACTTCAACATTTCACTGAAGGGGTCGCTTGGATTAATGTTTCATTTTGGTGTTTGTACACATACTAGGAATGTCAATGAAGGGGTCGCTTGGGCAAATGATTCTTTTTGGTGCTTGTGCATACTTCAACATTTCACTGAAGGGGTCGCTTGGATTAATGTTTCATTTTGGTGTTTGTACACATACTAGGAATGTCAATGAAGGGGTCGCTTGGGCAAATGATTCTTTTTGGTGCTTGTGCATACTTCAACATTTCACTGAAGGGGTCGCTTGGATTAATGTTTCATTTTGGTGGTTGTACACATACTAGGAATGTTACTAAAGGGGTCGCTTGGGCAGATGTTTCATTTTGGTGCTTGTGCATACCTCAACATTTTACTGAAGGGGTCGCTTGGGTGAATGTTTCATTTTGGTGGTCGTACACATGCTAGGAATGTTACTGAAGAGGTCGCTTGGGCAGATGTTTAATTTTGGTGCTTGTTCTTACTGTACCTGGACATTTTACTGAAGGGGTCTCTTTGGGAAATGTTTCTTTTTGGTGCTTGTGTGTACCTGGACATACTAATGAAAATGCTGCTTGGGGAAATAATTAATTTTTGTATCAGGGAAGTGCTTGCGCATACATAATCAGACTGCTGAAGTGACCACTGGGCAAAATAATTTATTGTGTCATTTTAGTGCTTGTGCATACAGAATTGAAACTAATGAAGGGGTTACTGGGGAAAACAATTCATTAGTGTGTCAGAGAAATGGTTTTACATAATTGGACAAACAAGTTTGTGGATTGCAACTCCAGTATCAAAGGTGAGGCATCTCTTTTAACAATGGATGTGAGTACTGTCCTTTTCACTTTTTGTATGACTATGATGTGTATTATGTTTTATTTTGTGAGAGGGCGGCAAACTCAGTCAGGGACACAAACTCTAGCTACGCCACTGGTTCACCAATACCAGAATTACTAAAGAAACTTAACAAAAATACAAGAAATATGCGGCCCTGCATCAGTCTATTAAATCTGAGCAACAAAAAAGTCATTAATTGATGTTAATGAAATAAAATGCAACGTATTCTATATTTTGTTTCAGTTCAATTCAAATTGATTATTAAAAGTAGGGTAATTTTTTGGTGCACCATTTATCAGTGCTCATATCATTTTCTCTACTGTAAGTCACTGATCTTTCTTTTACTTTTATAATACATAGCAGCACACATGATTGGAGTGCATTTCTTTTAAATAAATGAATATGTAATGAATTTTCCCTTTTACTCGGGGGGGGGGGGGGGGCGTAGGAGCGACAACACACCAGCAGAGACAAGATAGGCATTTTCCAAATATTTGACACGCCAAGCCCAAAATGTCCAAATCACTGACTTAGGAGGTAGAATAAATTCTCCCTGCTCAGTAATGCGTATATGAAAATATAGATCATGAAACACAGTTGGCCTGGATACTTATTTACTTTGAAAAATGGGTCCTCAGAATAGATCAAAAGTACTGGTGCTTACTATGTAATTGACAAATGTGGGAAGTAAAGGAGTCAGATATTCTTAAGATAGGTCAGATTCTGAAATAGAATAAATGATGTAGTTATATTGATTTCGTAAGGTCCTTAGCAGCCACTGAAGTTGTCTCACATGGAGCCTTGCAATGATAAATATATGAATGGTAATAGGTATGGGTCAGCAAACATGAGGAGTGCATTGAACATGTGTTTGGCCTGAGTTAGGCACTGCAACAACTCATGAAAAGTTGAAAGTTGCAAGTAAAGAAGGCAATAACTCTTTTTGTCTTGTCTTATTGAGTCTTCTCAATGGTGTGGTTTCATGAAATAGTCACTGCTTGCTTCTTTGCACTTGGAGTGTTCTTTAAGCAGGAAGGCAGCTGAAGAGTGAGTTACATGTTATTTATTAGCCACTGTTTGTAGGGAACAAATAATCGCAATACAAGAAGACCACTATTCACCTACAATGGTGGTGTATTGTTATGATCACTAGGCACTTGGTAAGTATCACACAAGGAGTGGAAAACCAAAACAAAGCTAAAAATGGCGTGGAAAAGAAATAATCCTGAGATGTTCTGTGCACATACGAGATTAGAGCCTATGACTGCATGAGCCCTGTATGTCTGCCACACATATCAGATTGTTGGCATTAATATCATAGGATGTACAAGGTTAAATAGTAAGTGATCATCTGCACATTGCCAAGCAACTACCCTCCGTTCTTTACAAACTTTTTTTTCCAACAAGGGTGAGGCCTGTTAGTCCCAAAGCAGATATAAGAATTTCTATCCTGTTATCAAAGTTTCAAAGTATCAAATGTTTGATGGAAGACAAAGAGTCACATTGCCTGATTTGAGAAGAAGTCTATACCACACTAAGGGACACACTGGGTAATGAACCTAGTCTTCCATTCTTATTTTATTTATCTGCTGATGTAGGTTAAAATCTCTGGTTCTAGCGTTAGCTGTACTATTTGATTTATATGCCTTTTACACAGCATGAAGCATGATTTAGCCACTCTCTTAGCACCACTATTCAACCTCTGCCTCCATACAGGTTTTCTATCAAGTGAATGCAGAACAGCTATGGTCACATGGTACAAAACCTGTACAGACCAAGTGAATGCAGAACAGCTACAGTCATTCACTTGGTACAAAACCTGTATGGAACAAGTGAATGCAGAACAGCTACAGTCATTCACTTGGTACAAAACCTGTATGGAACAAGTGGATGCAGACATACCTCCTGACCTCTAAGAGCAAGAAATCTGGAGAAAGCCCAACAAAATGACGAAAAAGGCCCAAAAATAGGGACATATTTTAAGTATTGCTATTATAAATCTGTACAACCAAAACACGCCAAAAAGTCAACAGACCCCACTGAAGAATGAGGTCGCACCCACACTGAAAATGATAACTTCTTTAGTTCAAAACACAATTGATTAAGTGCTTTCATCCACAAGAATGTGGACTTCATCAGAATAAATACAATCAATTAATTACTACTTATATATGTTTTTTTAGGTGCCAAAAATTCCCTCATTAAAAACAATCCCTGCTTTTAAAGGACCAAGCACGTCAATTTACACATATAAAAACAATGTTTAGTCTATAAACATCCTACAATATAAGTTTTTAAAAAATGTATTAAAGTGCATTCAAGCAAAAATAATATATCATATATTAAAAAAATATTAAAATGGTATAATATATCAGTACATACTATTGTCCCAGATAAATGAATATAAAGTTGATATACATACACTTAAACAAGCAATTCAAACACAAGGTACCATCCCGAAATGTGATGTACCCAACTAAATTCCTGCACCATACCATATTTTCAAGCCTTCAAATACAATGCCTACCTATGCTTGCAGTTGTAAAATGTGCTTAATTATTATGTGGTCATTAAGACCAGGGGAATTTAAAGCATCAGTTAGCAGTTGCCACACAGTCTCCTTGTAACCCAACAATGCCTTGTTACTACCCCCCATCTGACCAATTTGAATCTGTTTGAGTATTGCAGACTTGAAGATGTGTCCATCCCCCTTCATTTCCAAATATAGGAAAAATAAAAAATAAATAAAAAATAAAAAATATTCAAAAATAGGGCGTTGGTCCTGCCCTTCTTTTTGATATTGTACATTTAGTTATATATCCTATTTTTAAGGCATCTCTCTGTTTTGCCAATATAATAACATTGGCAAGCCATACACTTGGCCATATATGCAACATATTTAGAACTGCAATTCCCCTGCATGAAGGTAATCTCAGTTTTATTCACATTTTCAAGGACAACACCTTCCTCCTCAAGTATAGCGTAACATTGCCTACAATGTCCACATTTTCTAGTATGTTTATTACTATAAAATGTCCTAACCCAATTATGTTCCAAATTCCTTTTTAAATTGCTATCCATTTTACAAACATAAGCTGGTACTGACCCCACCACATTCTTTATATTATTATCTGCTAGTACAATATTCCACTTACTAGTCATTATCTGATTTACTCTACTAACATAAGGTGAATATTCTGAAGTAAAAGCCAATAACAAAATGCTCTGGCTGGCTAAGTTTGCAGATGACTGCAAGCTAAGAGCACTCATTGAATCCCCCAGATGACTTAGCTATCCTGCAAGAAAGTTTGTCTAAAACAATTAACTGGTGCCACAGTCATGGACTAAATGCAAAAAAAAAAAAAAAAAAAAAAAGAAAATGCATTATCCTTTTGCAAGTCATCTATGCCAGGGAAACACCACATTGCTGACCCAGCTGTTTGGAATTTGGGAACTTATTCAGCCTAGATGTGCCCACTGTCATAAGAAAGTCCTTCTACATTGTGCAGCTTATAAACAAAAGGATTGCATCTAGTTCTATAGGTGCCATTGTCTCCTTTTGTTCAGCCCTCATTAGGCCAGTTAGTGAGTATATTACCCCCATTGTCATGTATCTGCTGTAACTCACACAGTGATACGTTGCTGAAAAGAAACAAGGCATGAATATGTCCCATGTGGACTGTCTCAAAGCCCTGCAACTGTACTCTATATCCTATAGACTGCTAAAAGGTGATCTGTGTCTGGCATACAAGGCATGTTCTGACTCATTACTGATGGATGTACTCGTCATTTGACTTGCTGATGTGCAGTACATCAGAAATGATTGGTCCAGGGATCTAAACCTCATCTACAATATCAAATGAATGCTTTACAGGGAAATGTATAGCTTGCAGAGGATACCACTGCTCTAGAACAGATCCCCCATCCACATAAAACAAAGCTCATTCCCATCCACATTCAAGTGCAACTTGGATCTTTGCATCGGTAATACAAAGTGTATCCCAGGACTGCCCCCTTACTACTAATGGACAAAGGCAATTTCTGAATTCTTTGTCCCAAGCATGGATCCCCTCAAGTTATTCTCACTATTGGTAATTTATAATTATTGACCATGGGATAGCTAAGGCCAATCTGACACCAAACTAGAAAGGTTAATTCAAGCACTGAAAGGGAAATTAGCCAGCAAGGGCAGCTACTGCAGTACTTAGAAATGAACATACGAATCTACTAAGAAAAAGGAGGTTGAGGATAACAGGATCAATAAGGACATGGTAAGCAAGGCAGTAATAACCCGTCAGGGGTAAATAAGAGACAGAAAACATGGACAAAGCATTCAGGCTGTCCTGCTGACAGAGTCTTGAGACCAGAGATGCACTCCATGGCTTTACAGATCAGACATGTAAAGACAATAGGACTGTAATTTCCAGGGTCTGAGTTGGGTCCCCCCTTGTGGAAGGGTATCGGCACTGCAGAGTACCAGCATTCAGGAACAGAGCCTGTAACTAGGCATATGTAAAACACTTTAATGAGGGATTTGGTAAGTGCATGTTTGACACTGTTTGTTAGACAGACCACTCAGTAAGTTATTAGGACCCAGAGAGGAAGCGTTTTAATGTTAAGGAAATGTTTCTTTGTAATAGTAGTGGATGCGAGTTGGGATGAGAGTTTCAGTGGAGAAATTGTGAGTAAGCCTGTTTGCCAGTATGCTTGTGATGTCATTTGGGTTGGAGTGCGTTGTCCCACTGTGGAAAAGTTCAGAACAATGGTGTGCAATTTTTTCTAGTTTTCTAACAGGGCTGAAGGAGGACTTACAGTTCTCCTTTGCCTCAGCTGCCAACCTCAGTTCATAGGATACATTGCTGGCCCTTATAGTGGCCTTCAGTTTCTTGGTGAGATTTTTTTTTACTGTCCTTGTACAGAGGAATTCCAGTCCTAATTTGTGTTTTATGGAGTTTCTTACTATTGTTATAAAATTTATTTATATCATCTGACTTACAGGGTAGTTTATTTCTGAATTTCCTATTGTATTTAGTTCAAGTAGGGACTAGAAGATTAATGGACTTATCTAAATGGGCATAAAAATCTTTCATGTAACTGTCTACATATTCAGGGTTGGCTGTGGTAATGCTGTGGATCAGTTTGGAGAATTCATCATATAACTGTGTAAGAGTCAGCTTTTTGTAGTTTCTAAATAGGGTGGTGGTGGTTACTTGGGGAATGGAAGGCCAAAGGTAAATGTCACAAGTTGGTGGTCTGAATTAACCAGTGAAGGACAGACCATGAGGTTAGAACAAGTAGGGCTGTATTAAGATCAAGAATGTTTCTGCCTTTGTTGGGTTCAAGGACAATTTAATCTGGGGAGTTTTGTCTACCCAATCTAAATATGATCATAGGAGCTTACAAGGCTATTGACCCGGAGGTCATTTCAAATCTAGCTGTTTCATCCCAATGTAATACCACAGATACTCTAGTCAATAGCCAGGGTTGTATTTAGTAATGACTACCCATGTCCAGGAGGGCTGTGGGCACCATCCGTGGCATGAATTTATGGTGCCCCATTCAGTCATCCAGCTTTCTTTTGAACAGTGTCATAGAGTTGCTCTGCTTCCCATGAATTGGCAGTCTATTCCAAAGATGCGGCGGTTGCTGGGAGACAAATCTGGCCCTCCAGCACATACTATTCAAGTCACACACCATATTTAGGTCCCTGGAATGGGTTGCTCTTGCCCCATTTGATTTACAGATGTGCAGCAAATTCATTAGGCTTGAGTCTGAGATTGATCCTTAAGCCAGGCACAAGACTTCCCTAAGAAGTCTATATGATACTTAGTATAGTGACAGGGACTTTAATCTGTCTGTGTAAGGCATGTGCTGGAGTCCCTTGATCATCTTTGTTAGAAACATGTGAGGTATCTTCAGTTGCTGGAGGTGCTTTGTGCGGTACATGCCAAAAGGGGCGTTATACTCAATTATGGGCCTGATTTGTAATGAGTATAAAAGGGTTATAACCTCCTTTGCTTTAGAGGTGATGCCTTTGCTAATCAAGTGTGCTACTTGGAAGGCCATCCTTACTATAATAGACACATGGTGGTCAAAGTTAAAGTTGGAGTCTACTTGTGATCCCATATCCCTTACCACTTTATAGGTACATAGGGTATTGTTGTTAATTTGATAGTGTAAAGGGACATTTTTTTTACCGAAGGGAATGATGATGCATTTCTTTGCATTTAGCTTGAGACCCTGACTGAGATACCAGTTGTTGGTCTGTGTAAGACCCTCTTGAAGTATACTAACATCATTTGGGGTTTTGATAATTGCACCTAGATTGCAGTTGTCCACAGACTTGGTCGGCCACAGCCCCTTAGTTTTGGCCTGAACTTGTGATAAATATATACCAAACAACAGGGGACCAAGCACTGATCCTTGTGGCATCCCGCTGGTGACAGGTCTGCTGGTTGATGTGGAGCCACCCACTTTGATAGTGTGACCAGTTTGTGAGCCAGTTGGCAACTCATCTTACAACAAAGGGGTTTACATTCAATTTGATAAGATTATCAATAATGCCTGAGTGTGGGATTGTGATGAAAGCGTTGGCCAAGTTGAGGTATGCTATGTACACAGATTTGCCCACATTGGTTGACCTCATCACATTTTCAAAGAAATCCACCAGATTTCACAGGCAAGCTCTACCTTTGATGAAGCTGAATTGGGTCGGGTACAGGGTCTGGAGGTCACCTATGTCTTTATTTGTGAGGTTCATAATGATACGTTTCATGACCTTACAGATGAGGCTGGTCAGACTTATGGGTCTATAATTACCGGGTCTGTTGCTAAGCCACCTTTGTGGGGGGGTATAACTGTTGTTGTTCTCCATTCCACAGAAATGTAGCCTGTAGTTAGGCTGTGACTGAATAGGGTACTTAATGGTGATGCAAGTTCATGTTTTAGTTTGTTTAGAAGACAGCCTGGGATGCCGTCTGGGCCAATAGAGATGGTGTTTTTTTGCCTTAGACAAGGCTTTAATGACCTGCTCTTCAGCTATGTAGGGTGGAGGGGGTGGCTTGTGATAAGTTTGGAGGGGATAAAGGAGGCAAATTTATGCCAAATCTGTCCCTCGCAGGTTTGCTATCTCAGCAGGATCAGCGTGTGTGTGATAACGTTAGCCACTAGTTCAGCACATGCTTGGGTCCAACCTTTTAGGCTGTGTACGTAGCTGTTAAAGGTCTTATGGTTATCCTTGGCTGTGACTGCTACTTTTTCTCAAAGTTGCCCTTAGAGGATTTGCCATGTTGTCTTATTTGCCTGTTGAGGCTGAGGCGCGTGTAGATCAGTGTGTGTGTGATGTACCTTTAAGAAGCATTCCAGTCAGTGGGCACGTCCATATAAGTACTGAGCATGTGCAAGTAAGAGTGCCATTTTGAGTGAGCATCCAGAGTGATAGCATGCATATATGTAGTAGTCAGTCAATTAGTTAGTTTAATGCTCCTGCCATCCATCCTGATGTGTTTGTATGTAATAAACTAGTCAAACGAACACCCAAGCCTCATTGTCTTATTGAGATACAGGAGATGAGCGATGTGTCAGAAGTGGGATCCAGAGTTAAAACCATGAGGCATGCAGTTAGAAATAGAGGTATACACAGGGGTGGATCATCCCTACTGCTCAAACAACTCACAAACAGGTCAGAAACAAATTCCAGGTACTAAAACTCACTTAAATGATTTTTTTCGCAACAAATATAAAATGAAGCATTCAAAATGTTTAAAAGAAATTTCTAATTAAACAAAATGTCCGTAACTGTGACATATTGATAAAAATATTCAAAATAATTACAAAAACATTTGAAACAATATACAAATTGCATAAAATGTATAAAAATTGGGAAAGCAACAATATTTTTTCTCTAAGTACTGTTTTTTCTCATTACTAAAGCTATTCGAAGTATCCAGAGTGTGCAAAGTGTTGGCAAGTGTGTGCAGTATTACAGTGCAGTTATTTTGTAAAGTAAAGCCATTTCAAAGAATATTCCGTGAACTACAGTTTTTCAAAGAGATTATTGTGTATTTGAATATTATTACAAGTACCTGGTGTGTGTGCATGTTCATACATAATTACAAGGGCCAAGACTGCATTGTGTTTAAACTGCAATTTGTTGGCATGGTAGAAGGATTTTGCAGAACAGGTCCGTATGTGTTTGATAACAATATTGCAGAAAATCAGAGAGGGTTTGAACAGGAATATGGTGTTTTCATACAGGCTGCTTATTCTGACAAAGAAACACATGTAAAGGCATTTATTCTGCTTAATTTAGCTGGTGCAGAAGCCATTGAAAGAGAGCATTTGTGTATGCACCTGCCTTGTTTGCAGGGGAAGGGGAAGACCACCGTATTATAGTACTGGCTAAAACATGGAAAGACCATGAGTGCTTAAAATGTAAATTTAGAAAAATGTATAACCTGCAAATGAATAAATCAAAAGCCTGGTGAAACTTTTGCAGCATATATAACTGACTTGAGAAATAAGGCTAAAACGTGCAGATATGGTGATCTAAGAGATGAGTTGATAAAAGACAGGCTTGTCTGTGGTATTAATAATGACACGGTTAGAAAGATTTTGCTTTGAGACAGTGATTTAATGTTAAACAAGGCCATTGAGATTTGTCAGATATATGATTTTACAGAAAAGCACACAAATATGCTTACAAATGAGAAAGGCATGCACATGGCTTCTTCTAAAGCTAATGTAGATAATATGCAACATGAGGTTAAAAGATATAGGCCTAAGGGTGTGGAAACCACAGCTTGAGCTCCAGTAAAACCCAGAGCAACTTTAGTAAGGCCTAGGGCACCTACAGCAAAGCACAGGGGTGACTTGGCACAACCTTCAGCTAGCCACATCGTCAGCTGTCGTAATTGTGGTGTAAATCATGAACCCAAATGAGAAAAATGCTTAGATTTTGGTCAGCAGTGCCATTCTTGCAATAAATGGAATAATTTCAAAGGGTTTTGTAAATCAAATAAGTCACATTCTTTTGTTAAAAGAGAGCATTCAAAGAGGCAGGTTGATCAAATAGAAAGGTGCAACCCTACTTTTTATGTTGAGGGTGTGTCTGTGCTTGGTGAAACAGTAAATGCAGTAGATTTATGGGCAAAGAATGAAATATTTTGTACAGTTTGGATAAATGGGAGTCCCACAGAGCTTAAAGTGGATACTGGTTCAAAGTGTAATGTTATGTCAGCAGAAACTTTTGCTACAGTAAGAGTGGCAGAACAACTTGATTTGGCAAAATTGCTGCTTATGGTGGTGAAGTAATTGAGACTGAAGGCTCAGTAGTGCTTTCATGTTACTCTGCTAGGAACAGCTATGACTTGCAGTTGTATGTAGTCAAGAGACACATGTAGTCCATATTAGGCTTCAGAGACAGTTTGAAAATGGGACTGCTTTCATTTAACAAAGAAGTCTACCATGTAAGCTTGGATAACAGCAGCTCAGATTTTGCCCAAACTATTTTTCTAAGCATGCTGATATTTTTAAAGACAAACTAGGCAAACTCCCATTTGTGTACTCCATGAAGTTAAACCCAGAGGTCATCCCAGTTATTAGACCAGCACGGAAAGTTCCAGTTGCTATGCAGAACAGAGTCAAAGCTGAGTTAGACAAAATGCTGCAGCCAGGAGTAATTTGTCCAGTAGAAGAACCAACTGAATGGGTATCCTGCATGGTAGTAGCCCATAAAAAAAGTTCAGATGATATTGGAATATGTATTGATCCAAGAGACTTGAACAAAGCATTAAAAAGACCTCATCATCCCATATGCATAGTCGAGGAAGTTGCTGCCCTCATGCCAAATGCCACTGTTTTTTTCTGTCTTAGATGCAAAAATTTCACTCTGGCGAATTTTGCTTGCATGAAAATCATTGCTAAACACATTCTGTACACCATTTAGAAGGTACAGTTTTCTGAGAATGCCATTTGGAATAAATTCTGCTGGTGATGTCTTTCAACGTGCAATGAAACATTTTTTTTCTGGCTATCCATGTGCTATTATAGTAGATCTAATAGGATGCAGCAGTGAAGTTGAACATGATAGAAACCTCAAGAAAGTTCTGGAACGAGCTCGTGAAGTGAATCTTAAGCTGAATCCTCAGAAATGTAAATTCAGGCTACTAGAAGTTACTTATGTGGGTCATTTGTTTACCAGATCAGGCTTACAACCAGATCTTTGTAAGCAAGCAGCAGTTCTTGAGATGCCAGCTCCAGACAGTGTCCAAGCCTTACAATGCTTTCTTGGTGAGGTCAACTATTTAGGCAAGTTCATTCCAGATTTGAGTCAACTTTCAGCACCACTAAGAAAACTGACACACAAAGGTATAACCTGGTCCTGGTCAGAGGTTTTGATGTCCTGAAACAGAAAATTGCCAGTCCACCTACTTTAAGATACTATGATGTTCACAAACCAATTACTCTTTCCTGTGATGTTTCTAAGTTTGGTCTTGGTGCAGTCATTCTTCAAGAGGGTAGACCCAGTAGTCTATGTATTGAGAACTCTTATCCAAACCGAGATGCAGTATGTACAGATTAAGAAAGAACTCTTGGCAATTGTGTTTGCATGTTTGAAGTTTCATGATTATATTTATGGTTGACCTATCCAGACACAAACTGACCACCAACTTCTAGTCACTCTTTTGAGAATGCCAATGCACACAGCTCCTGCGAGATTGTAACACATGATGCTCAAATTGCAAAAGTATAATTTCAATCTTGATTACACAGAAGGCAAACTTCTTTATCTTGCTGATACTTTATCCTGATTGCCCAGGAAAACCACAGAACAGCTCAAAAATGAGCAACCTGATTTTGAAGTCATGGAAGTGAGAACATTTTCTTCCACACATCTTGATGAGCTTAGAACTCACACAGATTCAGATCCAATTGTTCAGAAGCTCCACCTCTTTCTCAGTTGAGGATAACCTTCAAAACAATCTTGTTTACCAGTAGATGTGCAGCAGTATTTTCATTACAGAGATGAGATTTGCCAGACAATGGTTGTTGTTGTCTTTCGGCTTTTCCCGGTTAGGGGTCACCACAGCAGAACTCCGGTCCGCTAATGATTGGCAGTAGATTTTTATGAACGCCGAGGTGCCAGCTGAACGTTCAACCTTCAGCGAAGGCATGCCCATTTACGCATGCCTTTCGAATGCCCATCCAACCACGGGGAGGATATGCAGACTCCACACAGAAGGCACTCCCCGCACTCCAGCCGAGAATCAAACGGGAGAACCTCTTGCTGTGAGGCAACAATGCTACCGCTGCACAATGGTATCATCATGAAAAGTCCAAAAGTGATTTTCCAAAATCCTTGCAACAAGAGTATATTAAAGTTTTGCATTGTGGCCACCCAGAAACTAACAAAAGAAGGGCAAGACAACTAGTATTTTGGCTTTCTATGTCAAAAGATATTGGGAAAGTACTTTATCTTGTTCTGTATGTAATAGTACAAAGATGCATCAACAGAAAGAACCATTTCAGTTAAGCCAGATACCTGAACTACCTTGGCTGACAGTAGCCACAGATACTTTCGAGTGGAATGGTCAACATTACTTGTTTTTAGTAGACTTTTATTCAAATTGGTTCGAGATTGACCTACTTCCTAACCTAACATCCAATGCTGTCATTACTAAGCTGAAGAGATATTTCTCTGTTCATGGTAGTCCACACAGAGTCATTTCTGACAATGGTGCACTGTTTACAAGTCAGCAGTTAAAGAAATTTGCTGAAATGTGGGACTTTGTCAATATTACAAGTAGTCTGAGTTCCCGCAGTCAAATGGCTTGGCTGAATGTGCAGTTCAAAGTGCAAAACAGCTTTTAGAGAGATCCAAAGATGACAATACCTATGTTTTCTAAACTTGCTTAATCTTAGAAACATTCCTCAAGATAATCACCTTGATTTACCTGCCTAGAGACTTATGTCGAGACAAACCTAAACCACATTGCCAGTCAGTAGTACTTTATTAGTATCATGTGCTAAGAACAAGGCAGTGAAAGCCCAACTCTTGAAAAAGCATTTGTCCCAGAAGTCCTACCATGATAAGGCCAGCAAATCGCACAATCCATTAAAAGAAGGGGAGATAGTGAGGATGCAGACAAAAGGTTTTGATTTGATGGGATTTGTGAAAAGTCTGTGTCAAGAGCTGAGATCGTACATCGTGGAATCACAAAGAGTGGAATTTAGGTGGAATTAGAAGCATTTACTACCAGTGTCCGAGCCAGTGTTACAGCATCTTGCCTGTAATAAAGCCTAATTCTCAGAGGGACTTGTTCAATGTTCTTGTTCCAGAGGACATTCTGTCAGCAATCCCTGTTCCTGAAAACATCCTAGAGTCCTGAAGTAGAACATTCCCTAGTGACTGTCCCTGTTGCTAAACTCAGTCCAAACTGTTACATTACAAGATTAGGTCACATTTCCAGACCTAGTTCCAGATATATGACTGTTTTGTTTATTATTGTCTGTATAATTTGCATGCCTATTCAGATGTCATTGTCAATGTGAGATAGCTCAGTAAGGAGGAAGGATGTAGATCAGAGTGTGTGATGTACCTTTAAGAAGCATTCCAGTCAGTGGGCATGTACATATAAGTACTGAGCATGTGCAAGCAAGAGTGCCATTTTGAGTGAGCAGCCAGAGTGATAGCATGCATATATGTAGTAGTAGTCAGTCAGTAAGTTAGTTTAAATTTAATGCTCCTGCCATCCATCCTGATGTGTTTGTGTGTAATAAACTACTTAAATGAACACCCAAGCCTCATCGTCTTACTGAGATACATGAGACGAGCAACAGAGGGTGCTTTTCCATTGTTGGGGTCTCGCCTTAGTTTTCCTAGACAGCAACATTTTGCATTTGTTGTAAAGTTTGTTGATGCTGGATGTCCACCAGGGAACAGCTAAGTTTATATACTTATACAAGTGTAAGCATTGGTGAAGTTACAACTTCCGGCTGGGGGTGGGGCCTGCAATGCATTTATGCCTTCCCTGAGAAGGGTATAGTTTGCCTTGGTGAAGTTATTTAGTCTAACTTCACCTTTTGTGAGTTCTGGTGTTAGTGCTATTTTGAAGGAGACTGATATTTGGTCCAATTTAACTAATGAGAGTCCGACGGTTGCAGTGGTACATCTGTTTGATATGTTAGTGAGGACCACATCTGGTATGTTTGCTCATCTTTTTTGAGTTTGAACAATTTGTTCCCAGTCATTTGCATTAACAGTGTCAAGGAACTTTTGCCCTAGTGAGTTAGGGCTAGAGTAGGTTTCCTAGTTGATGGTGGGATAATTGAAATCCCCATGATCAGATTGTTTGGCAATATTTGGATTGACTCCAGTTTGTTCAAGTAGGCTTCATGCAGATCATAATCAATGGAGAGGGATCTATAACTAGCTATGACTTGAATGAGGGTATTACCCACAGTAATCTGTACCTGGAGTTACTCCATGGAGTTGCCCTGTCTAACTAGTTGGGACCACCTCCTTTGGTTCTCACACATTCATTTTTTGGTCTGAAGATGTGGAAGGCATTATAGCCTTGCAAAGCTGGGGTACATTTTGAGGTCTCATATATAGGTTCATAGGTAGGTACTAGGCTATACAATACTATAGGGCCTATACAAGCCTAGCCAAAAATGTACCCTGGCTTTCGCCACCCAAGAAAGTTATTTTCCTGTGCCCCTGTCAAGCAGAACCACAGAAATTATCCCCAGGGTGAATTTCCTATTACCCATCCAAGCATATAGGTTCATAAAATAAACAGCCTCTGCAAGGCTCGAACCCAGGACCCTACACACCATAGACAAAGTGATTTAGCACTAAGCCATGTCAGATTTGAGACAGCTTTTTGTGACTGCACAGACATATACCTCCTTCAGTGATAGGAGTGCTTCCAGGGTATGCAGTTTTTGGTTTAAGATCCTAGCATTTAGCAGCATGACCCTTATTTTGTTATGATTGGCAGTTTTTATGTCGGCAATTTTGTTTTTGAGACCTTGCCTAAAAAAGGCACTATGGGGGAGACAAGAGCCTTTGCCAGCAGCTGAAAGCCTAGTGGTGCCAGGTGTAAACCATCTCTGGCAAAGCAGTGAGGTTTGTTGACCATGTCATCCCAGGCTGACAGAAACTGGATCCCCTTGGAATGACACCAAAAACTAAGCCAATTATTGAAATAGATAATTTTTTGTTTATACTGTGGCATCATTCTACTGCGGTGGTGGTGCTGCAGTAGCATTGTCGCCTCACAGTAAGACATTGTCCCGTTCGATTCTCAGCTAGAGTGTCTTCTGTGTGGAGGCATACGTGAATGGGGCGTGCCTTCGTTGAAGGTTGTGCATCAGGGCTGGTAACCCGGTACGTAAAAATCCACTGCCAAACATTAGTGGACCGGAGTTCCGCTGTGGCGACCCCTAACCAGGAAAAAGCCGAAAGACACAAACAAACTGTGGCATCATTCTAGGTGTAGGTAATATGCTGTTCAAGGCTAGGGACATACCTGCCTGGGACACATAATCAGAGAGCTTAATCATGTCACTGTTCGTATAGTCTGGTGAGGTACATCTCAGGTCATTCACTCCAACATGAGCTCTGACAGAGTTGTAATGGTAGCTGTTGCCAAGAGACCTGAGTGCATGTGTGGTCTGATGAATCCTGGCACTGGACAAGCAGTTGACCGTGACTTTCTCCTAATCTAACCTGGTGAGTGGAACATCCATGTGTTCTCACTATGGAGTCTCCAGTGACAAGAACATTTGGTTTATGGGTGTTATGCCTTAAGGTCTTGTTAGGTGAGATACTGGTATTGCTATGTGTCTTGGGTACTGTGGGAACTGTTAGTTGTAGCAGTCTTGTGTTTATGAAGTCTTTGGTGTTTCGATAATTTTTTTGACAGAACCTCTGCGTATGTTGATTTATGTGTTGGATGCAAACTATGTGTATGAGTAATGGTACTATGTGCATGAGTAGTGGTGGGTGAGTTGACAACCTCTTCAGTGTTACTGTTTCAAGTGCTAGAGAGCAAGGATTCATGATTTTTGGTGTAGTTACATCTCTGGCACTCTTACCAGAGTGAGTTATTAGTAGAGGGTTGTCAGTGTACATGAGCAGTTGTTACACTACCTCAGGAGACCCAAGTCAACAAGGCTGTCAGGAGAAACAAGGGTAGTCCATCTGTTCATAATGCTAGGTTTGAAGACCTGTTATCACAAAGGGGGTGCTTTCAGGACTGATGTAGTTGGTACTCTGTGGATGGGTGTTTCTGGTGGTGATTAAGCTCTTAAGTACCTTAATAAAACCAAAAATAAAGAAGATGTCATACATCAATGATTTAACCCAAGTACAACGGTCAATGCTGAAAAAAAATACAAGTCATTGTGACTAAAACTTGCATAATGATGGTACAATGATCATTCTGGAATAACTAGACATTTTAGAATTTGGTAGTTTCACAGACAGCAGAGTTTAAAATGTTGTCTATCATTGTCCTCAATCTTTAATTATGGTAATTATGGTGCCATTTTATTATGATCTGAGAATTTATTTTGCAGTCTGTATTAATGTCCTTCATGACAAGTCAGCTGATGCTATGACTGCTGGCTTTTACATACTGTCTTGGAGAACTTCAGCAGCTTTTATTGAATTGTGTCGCCCAATTTGCATTTGTTGGCATATTTTGTTATCTATTGTTCGTTTCTTATTTTTATATCTGATAAGAATAGTCCAGACTGAAGTGTCTTTATTTCTGAGATCTGTGGGACATCAGTGGTAAACCCCATTAAGATGAACAGGTAATCCCCTCCTCCCAATGTGTTACTTCCTATTATTTAACCAGTTTCATGTTCATTAAATTACATTTAGATTGATTTATAACCATTTGATTAGTCATTTATATGCCTTATCAATGTCAACATAAGTAGTGCTTAACTGTCTGTTGTTACCTGCTGCTCACATACCCATAGTGTTCCAGAGCTAACAGAAAAAGGTCCTCTGTCTCATTTTTGGATAAGTTCCTTTACGTTGTTCTCCATGACTTTACTTGGAATGCTGCTGGGGAGGATGGGTCTAAAATTCTGTGGATCTGATATGCCCCCCCCCTCCTTGTGAACTGGCACCACTACAGACTGCCACTGCAGGTAAGAGATGTGGCCACATGTCAACATTTTTTAACATGATTTATAGGGAGATAGCTTTTTTTCTTAAGTCTGCATAGGAAACCATAAGCCATGTTATCTGGGCTTATGCAACCTGAGAGTTTAATTGTACTTGTGACAAGTGTTATCAGATCTGTAGTTGTGCAATACATATCTCCCCTTGTGTCTATAGCACTCTGTTGTATGTCTTTACTTGCAGAAAAAAGTAGTGTAGATTTCACAAAAAGCATATTTTTATGTCCTGGAAGTGGGTGGCCAATTCATTGTTTACTGATAACATGTAACAGTGACAGTATTTGACTTTCAATTTTTTTGTTGTAATTAAAAATATGTTATAATTGTGTTCATCATTTGAGATTAAACTGAGTACATCATTAGATCTAGAAAATTTGATAAGATTAATAATTGTTCCCATGCCTCCAGTCTCTAAATATACAGTTTCTGTGATCATATCAACTGAGAGGAAAGGGCAAGTGTAATTCCCTTTCTTTCAATTTTTGTGCAACTACAGAGGCAGGGTATATAGACGGTTCCCTATTAGATGAACAAACGCTTAAAATGTTGAGTACGACATACTCAACAGCTTTTAAGCGAATGTTCATCTAAGTGAAACCCGAGAATGTCAAAACAAGGAGTTTCAAAAAGTTACAGTTGGCCAGCCATGAGGAAGCCAATGGTTGACGTCAGAATGTTCACCCTGTCTCACTGTTCTTTCAGTCCTCCACTGTGGTGTTGTCTCGATGTTCACCCTGTGTAATGTTATGACAGTCCTCCACTGTGGTGCAATCTCAGAGTTGGTATATTTAAGTGGGGTGTGTGGGGGGGCACAGCCCCCCACACTGGGGGGAGTGGGGGCAATGCCCCTCACTTTATTTTGTTTGTCGATTTGTTTTCTTTTTTTGGGGGGGGGTTGTAATGGTGTACAGTACATTGTAGCCATCAGCCGTTGGCTTCCTGATGGCTGGCCAACTATAACTTTTTGAAACTCCTTGTTTCGATATTCTGTAGTTTTGATTAGATGAACATTTGCTTAAAAGCTGTTGAGGATGTTGTACTAGACATTTTAAGCATTTGTTCATCTAATATAGAACCATATAGACAGTATCGATATATAAAAGGTAGAGGATATTGGAGCATAGCCTACATATCAGTGGGTACAGAGGGTGTTGCCATCATTCAAAAACACTTTTAAACAGTATATAATCATACATTTTGGAACATTTATCAGATGTGCAGTGGAACAGTGTGGGAGATATGCCGAGTTTTACTTTGGTTGGAGTCAATCACATCAAGTAGACATGTTCCTGGACTTTATTTAATATATACTTATTTCCACAACTAGTGTATTTTTGGAAGCTAAGTATTACCTGTTTTTATGTTGCATATCTTATTAATATTGTGATTCTACCAAAAAATAAATATTTTTGCTGAATTTACTTGTATATAGCTACCTTACTAACATGTGCTCAGAAATGTAGAAGCTAATAAAATATAGCTCATTGCTATTTGAGTTATTACAGACAATATCCAAGTCTGTTTTCAGAAGCATATCATTTAGTGCATCATAGTTTCCACTGGCAAAGTCTAGGAAGCATCATTTCTTTATAACTTTGATTTGCTCTTAGATTGAAGACAATAGTGCTCTCTTAATTAGAGAGAGAGAGAGAGAGAGAGAGAGAGAGAGAGACAGAATAATCATGGGTGGGTGGACAGAAAAATCCTTGGTCATTCCAAATTATTTTGATTTTCTTTAGACATTTACTGTTTGCCCATAATTGTTTGATGTTGATTTTTTTAATTTAGTCAGGGTTTGGATGGCTGAATGGATTGTATTTTTATTGATCTTACATCATGGAGATCCTTATGCAGTGTATAAGGACATAGGTAGTGCACGGTAGGCTACTGTGACATATTAAATACTACTGATGAGGCATTTCTAGTACTAAGCTGTTTTTTGGCATTTAGATGATCTTTTGCAAACACCTTAATATATCCAGTCAGATCTTCAATAATTAAAGGAGGGCTTACCCTGAAGTTTGTGATATGTATTTTGGATTTAAACCAGGTCTTGGTACTTGTGGAGATATTAGCGTTCTACAAGAAAAAAAAGCACCTACATTGCCCAATGTGTTGCTGAGACTTCTGGAATTTAAGCAAAGCTACCTTCATTTCTGATTTTTATGTTGTGTAGGTTTTCAGATTTTATTTTTGGAATTTGAAGAGAGCTACAAAAATAATAAGGATTGAACATTCTTTGTTGAGCTCTTGTATTTCTTGCAGAGCTTGTATAAGCCCACATTATACAAACTAGAAGATCAACATGAACGTACTGTTACTAATAATACTGCACCAACCACTCGTGCAATGCATGATGGGAAATGTTCATAGCACTAACAAGACTTGTAACTACCATGGGAGCAAAACTGCCAGTAGAAAAAAAAGCCTTGCACTTTCTGTAGAGTAGTGCTTCTCAGGTAAATCTCTAAGCCATGTAAAGCATAATGTTCCTTCCATAGCCTAATATGGGGGACCCTTGGGGGACCCTCGGGGAGCAGGGCCCTATTGGGCCAAATTGGTCAAACTGGCATAAGGTTGATCCTGACTGACATTATACTGCAAATGTTACATATCTTGAGGTGAAAAGGACAGGATCTTCACAATATATACTGCTTACAGAGTCTATGGAAGCCAATACAAGAGGAAGGTAATGTGTTTATTGGTACACTTCCATGCAATCAGGATTAATCCTCTACATATCAGACTGAAGTACTGTCAGTCAGGCCTACTGCAGTGACAGACAGCATATGGCCAAGCTGTAGATTTGCCAATCAAAGGTTGTTGTGGTCAGGGCATTAACTTTATCAGTGGGTACAGTAACCTCAGAGTTAATAAGAATAAGCCTAGAAGTACTCTAGACAAATACCCTGCATGGATGCCTAGGGCATCATCCTCACAAAGCAAATAATTGTACAAATTTCAAGTGGCATCTTGAACTTTTTCTTGATTAATAGTTTTTAAATTGTCTGGGAAAGATTTTATGACATGTAGTCCCCCTTCTCTATTTAACATGTGAACAAGTTTTTTTTTTTTTTTTAATTCTAAGCTTTGGCTTTGGGCTATCTTTTTTGAAATCCAAAGGTAAAGAGTTGCAGTGATACTGAACTAGCTGAAGATAGCTCTAAAACTTGCACAGTTTGGATTATGGGAACGGTTGGGTATGGAAGTGCAATGAAGACCTCTGCAGAACTGAGAGATTGCAGTTGGCTCGCTCTAGTGACAGTGAAGCTTAAGGTGGATATGTACATCCAGTGCCTTTTGGGTAAGGCATGTTGTCATTGTTGCGTAACCAAGAAGCCTATTGAACCTGCTCATAGGACTGCAGTGGCAAGTTTGTTAAGGATTAAGTGGCATAAAATGAACAAGTCTATTTTGCATGGTCTAATAAGTTTTGTGCCAACTGCGATACATGAGGGGAAGCCAAGAATGCAATTGGAGAGGTAGGATTTTTTTTGTCAGTGGATTCTTGTGACCTGTTTTCCAATGTATTGGAGTATATTTTCAAATACTTTGTTGAGATGATATTCCTTTACTGTATGGCATTTGTTTTTAAGGTAACCACATGCTTCTCTCTTTCTTTCACCACCATTCTTCTTTCTACAGTAATATGTTCAGGCTCTCCGTTGACTTCCTGTTGGACTGTTAACTCAGGCCCCGAGTCTTAACTGATGTTCTTCTTTGAACAGCCTTCAGCCTGTCTGTCCTGTTAAGGCCAAACAGTTACCATAGCTTGATGAAGTCTTTCAAATGATGCCTCTTCAAGGTCCTGTACATTAGTCAATATCCTAATCAGTGCTATAAGTAGCACATAATCCACACAAGTATGAAAGAGATAAAACTAGCAGGTGAAATCTGGAAGCATAAATATGCAGCATGGATTACTTTATGTTCAGAGACAGGACATGTTCTTATAAAAAGCTGTCAATACATTATTAGACAGCAATATTTCTCATTTTTCTTTTGTATGAATTTTTGGTGCGGTTTTTGCGCTTGTTTCTGACTCAGCAAGCTCCTTGTGGTCCTGCAGAGTGGTGATAGCAGCAGAGAGACGAAAAAGTGTGACTGCTACCAGATTTAAGTACCTTTTACTGCCTTTACCTTTGCGACTGTCTATTCTCGCCGAAAAGCGAGTAAAAAATGCTCTTTTGTTAGATTTAAGTTTGTTTTTTGCATTTATTTAATACCTGCACTTTAAAGTTTGTCTTTTTGTTGATTTAGCTGTTGAGGCTGCTCACTCAAGTGCGCTAGCCTGTGTAAAATATTTTCTGAGCATTTTCTGTTGCCTGTTTAAAAAAAAGAAAAAAAAACAAAAAAAGTCCTTGTTTTCCTGCCTTTCTTGAGCTAGAATAGTCCCTAATACAGGTATTGCTGTATTCTGGACTTTAGAATAGTTCCTGTGTTGCCCATTTCCTTACTTGGATAGAAGGAAGCTTCTTTGTTCACCAGTGGGAGTAGGAAGCTTTGAGCAGCCTATCTGTCCCTGGAGGAGTGATCTCAGCACAAGATCTTGTTGTTTATTGGCAGTTTTGGGCTAATTCCTAGCTCTTTCAAGTCCCCTGTTTAAAAACCCGCTTTGCTGCGGTTTTTGCACTTGTTTCCAACTCAGCAACCTCCTCGTGGTCCTGCAGAGTGGTGCTAGCAGCAGAGAGACAAATCTAGTAGCAGTCACTCTTTTTCAAGTACTTTTTACTGCCTTTACTTTTGCGACTGTCTATTCTTGCCGAAAAGCGAGTAAAAACTGCTCTTTTGTTAGATTTAAGCTTGTTTTTTGCATTTATTTAATACCTGCACTTTAAAGTTTGTCTTTTTGTTGATTTAACTGTTGAGGCTGCTCACTCAAGTGCGCTAGCCTGTGTAAAGTATTTTCTGTTGCCTGTTTAAAAAAAGAAAAAAAAAATCCTTGTTTTCCCGCCTTTCCTGAGCTAGAATAGTCCCTAATACAGGTATTGCTGTTTTCTGGACTTTAGAATAGTTCCTGTGTTGCCCATTTCCTTACTTGGATAGAAGGAAGCTTCTTTGTTCACCAGTGGGATTGGGGAGCTTTGAGCAGCCTATCTGTCCCTGGAGGAGTGATCTCAGCACAGGATCTTGTTGTTTATTGGCTGTTTTGGGCTAATTCCTAGCTCTTTCAAGTCCCCTGTTTAAAAACCCACTTTGGCGCGTTTTTTATGCTTGTTTCCGACTCAGCAAGCTCCTTGTGGTCCTGCAGAGTGGTGCTAGGATTTGCACTTGTTTCTGACTCAGCAAAGCTCCTCGTGGTCCTGCAGAGTGGTGCTAGCAGCAGTGAGATGAAAAAGAGTGACTGCTACCAGATTTAAGTACCTTTTACTGCCTTTACATTTGCAACTGCCTATTCTCGCCGAAAAGCGAGTAAAAACTGCTCTTTTGTTAGATTTAAGCTTGTTTTTTGCATTTATTTAATACCTGCACTTTAAAGTTTGTCTTTTTGTTGATTTAGTTGTTGAGGCTGCTCACTCAAGTGCACTAGCCTGTGTAAAGTATTTTCTGTGCATTTTCTGTTGCCTGTTTAAAAAATAGAAAAAAAACAAAAAAAAAATCCTTGTTTTCCCGCCTTTCCTGAGCTAGAATAGTCCCTAATACAGGTATTGCTGTATTCTGGACTTTAGAACAGTTCCTGTGTTGCCCATTTCCTTACTTGGATAGAAGGAAGCTTCTTTGTTCACCAGTGGGAGTGGGGAGCTTTGAGCAGCCTATCTGTCCCTGGGGGAGTGATCTCAGCACAAGATCTTGTTGTTTATTGGCCGTTTTGGGCTAATTCCTACCTCTTTCAAGTCCCCTGTTTAAAAACCCACTTTGGCGCGGTTTTTGCGCTTGTTTCTGACTCAGCAAGCTCCTCGTGGTCCTGCAGAGTGGTGCTAGCAGCAGAGAGACAAAAAAGAGTGACTGCTACCAGATTTAAGTACCTTTTACTGCCTTTACCTTTGCGACTGTCTATTCTCACTGAAAAGTGAGTAAAAACTGCTCTTTTGTTAGATTTAAGCTTGTTTTTTGCATTTATTTAATACCTGCACTTTAAAGTTTGTCTTTTTGTTGATTTAACTGTTGAGGCTGCTCACTCAAGTGCACTAGCCTGTGTAAAGTATTTTCTGTGCATTTTCTGTTGCCTGTTTAAAAAAAAAGAAAAAAAAACAAAAAAAAATATCCTTGTTTTCCCACCTTTCCTGAGCTGGAATAGTCCCTAATACAAGTATTGCTGTATTCTGGACTTTAGAATAGTTCCTGTGTTGCCCATTTCCTTACTTGGATAGAAGGAAACTTCTTTGTTCACCAGTGGGAGTGGGGAGCTTTGAGCAGCCTATCTGTCCCTGGAGGAGTGATCTCAGCACAGAATCTTGTTGTTTATTGGCCGTTTTGGGCTAATTCCTTACTCTTTCAAGTCCCCTGTTTAAAAACCCGCTTTAGTGTGGCTTTGCGCGATTTTGTGCAGTATCGGGCAGCGCTGCCTAAACAGGTTTAAACTATTACCGGCTGCACAAAGTCTGCACTTTTTCCCTTGGAACTGATCTGTATCTCAAAAGCACTCTATTTCACTTTATAGCCTCTCACTTGCACTTAGAAGAAATTTAAAGCACTAAATCCTCTCTTATACTCTTCTAAATATTCAACTGATCCTCCTAGATCAGTCAAAAGTAGAAATCATAAATATCCTGACATGTCCAAAGGTCAGATTCATGTGTACTCTCCAGTCCGGCTGGTAAATATGGGAATCTTAAGGCAGTGTTACAACTGCCTTATGTACACAGACAACCCTCTTCTCCTCCCAACAAGCTCAAATATATGTGAGAGATGCAACTATATTGCCAAACTGGAGGCTGAGCTCTCTCGACCCATGACTGGCACAGTCAATCAAGAGAAGAAGGTAACTGCACACGTCACAAATCCAGTCTCACATAGACCTATAGCAACAACAAACCAAACACATAAACACACAAAAACATACTCGGAGGCTCTAAATAAAAATCTGCCTAAGCAGCAGAGACCTCCAAAGCAGACACCCAAACAACAGCTACCCCACAACAATACCCATGTATCACATAGCCCACAAAGTCAGTGTGCCACAGAGTCACAGCTCTTAAGGCTAAACAACACACCAAATACACTTGTAATAGGTGACTCTATAGTCAGACACACTGACGTCCCACTCACCAGGCTGAACAAGGAGACGGTCACTGTAAGCTGTCTGTCGGGTGCCAGGATCCGCCACATAACACACGCACTCAGGTCACTCCAAAGCAAGTACAAATATGACTCCATCATTGTCCATGCTGGTGTGAATGACCTGAGACGTACCTCCTTGGACTACATGAAAAAAGACATAGAGGAGCTCTTTGATCATGTAGCCCAGGCCGGTATGACCCTGACCTTGAGTAGCATCTTACCCTCACCAAGAATGATGCCACAGTATAAAGACAAAATGATCAATTTTAACAATTGGCTAAAGTATTGGTGTCATTCAAAGGGGATCCAGTGTCTGTCAGCCTGGGATGACATGCTCGACAAGCCACGTTGCTTCGCTAGGGATGGCTTGCACCTGTCACCCGTGGGCTTTCGAATACTGGCTAAGGCTCTTGCCACCCCCATAGTGCCTTTTTTAGGCAAAGCTCAAAAGACAAACCCACCTCCATAGACAATACAGGGAAAAAAAAAAACTAAGGGTAATGCTGCTCAATGCCAGACGTCTAAACTTCAAAATGCATGCACTCGAGTCTCTCCTCAGTATGGAGAACATCAATGTCTGTGCAGTAACAGAGACCTGGTTCAAGGCTCCCGAAAGCACCCCAGCACTATCAGGTTATACTTCATACCATGCTTTTCGGCCACAAAATTCGGACCGAACCACAAAAGGAGGGGGAGTATCCATATACATCAAAAATACCCACACCTCCAGGTTAGTAGCACTGCACGAAGCAACGGAAACCATCCACGTGCAACTAACAGTGGGCAAAACTGCCTTTCAGTTTATAGCGTGCTACAGACCACCCTCCCAAACTCAGGAACCCCACTCGGCATTCCTGAAAACACTGGAGAACATGAAGGTCTCTCCAAACACCATCATATTGGGTGACTTCAACTACCCAAACATTGACTGGGTTAACTACTCAAGCCCACACATCCTCGCCCAACAGTTCCTAGAATTTATAAACTCAAATGCTATGGAACAACTGGTCACCACCCCCACAAGAGGGGAAAACATATTGGATCTGGTCATCACAAACATAGGGACTCTATGTTCCACACCAGAGGCATACCCCTCACTGGTAAGGTTAGACCACAAATTAATCTCATTGGACATCCATATTTCGTCCCCACCCCCAGCCAAGGTAACCACGGTGAAGAACTTCTCAAAAGCAAACTTCACACTTCTCAAAACTGAGGTGGTATCCTTCAAAGCCCCTGGGCCAGTGGAAAACACAGTTCAAACCACAGAATCCTGCACAAATGCATTCTATGGACATCTACAGGAATGTATGGATCATGCCATCCCAAATAATACCAAGACCCATTCCTCCAAAGGCAGGAGACCTGTCTGGTGGACCCCGGCCATAAATAAGCTATACAACAAAAGGAGGAAGCTACTACATGATAAAGCAAAATCCCAAAAAGGGAAGGCATCTCTGATCAGTACTAGCAAGAAGCTACGATCCCTCATAAAATCATCTAAGGCCAGCTTCGAAATAAAAATTGCACAAGATACTAAGGACAATCACAAGGCCTTCTTTAGGTATGTCAGGAACCTGGGCGGCAACTCCCAGATATGCTCCGAGTTAGTGCAAAATGACAAAAAATACACTGAACCAACAGACATTGCCAACATCCTGGCAGACAGATTCAGTGCAAATTTCTCCTCCCCATCCCCCCCAAAAGAGCAAATCTCCATCCCAACAGAGTGTAACCTCCCAGACATCACAGATGATCAGGTGAGAGCTGCCCTCTCCAAAGCAAAAAACACAGCATCAATGGGACCGGACGGTGTCCCGGGATGCGTCTTACACAAGCTACAAGATGAACCTAACCCTCACATTAAGTCACTGTTCAAGCTCAGCCTTACCACAGGATATGTACCCAAGGAATGGTGTACAGCAACGGTGGTCCCACTCCACAAGGGAGGTGCCACAACGGACCCCGAAAACTATCACCCTATAAGCTTGACTAGCCTGGTCTGCAAAGCTATGGAGCGTATCATCATGGAACTCATAAACAATGATATTGGAAACCTTCAGACACTGGATCCTACCCAGTTTGGCTTTGTTAAAGGCAGATCTTGCCTCTTGAACCTGGTCGACTTCTTTGAAACAGTTACCAGGGACATAGACAAAGGGAAAGTAGTCCACACAGCCTACCTGGACCTCGCAAAAGCCTTCGACACAATTCCCCAATCAGGTATCATAAATAAGCTCACTAGCTTAAATATCAACCCCTATGTCACAAGATGGGTTGCAAACTGGCTCAGGGATAGAACCCACATGGTCAGAATTGCAGGTGCCTTGTCAGACTCTAAACCAGTTACAAGTGGAGTCCCACAAGGTTCAGTCCTGGGACCACTCTTGTTCGGTATTTATTTCTCTGAGGTACAGGCAAACACGGGAGGACTATGGCTGACCAAGTTCACAGATGACTGCAAACTGGGTGTCATAATAGACTGTCCGGCTGACACAAGCATACTCCAAAAGGGTCTCACAGAGACGGATAACTGGTGCCAAAGTCATGGCCTGAAGCTAAATGCTAAAAAATGCATAGTCATCCCGTTTGGGAAAAACAAAGTGCCCACAGACTACCACATAGGAGGTAACACATTAAGTACAGAGGAAGTAATTAGGGATTTGGGGACCCAAGTAGATAGTAATCTCTCCTTTGACAATCACGTTGCCAAAGTGGTTAGAAAGACCTTCTATATAGTCCACCTATTAATCTCATTGGACATCCATATTTCGTCCCCACCCCCAGCCAAGGTAACCACGGTGAAGAACTTCTCAAAAGCAAACTTCACACTTCTCAAAACTGAGGTGGTATCCTTCAAAGCCCCTGGGCCAGTGGAAAACACAGTTCAAACCACAGAATCCTGCACAAATGCATTCTATGGACATCTACAGGAATGTATGGATCATGCCATCCCAAATAATACCAAGACCCATTCCTCCAAAGGCAGGAGACCTGTCTGGTGGACCCCGGCCATAAATAAGCTATACAACAAAAGGAGGAAGCTACTACATGACAAAGCAAAATCCCAAAAAGGGAAGGCATCTCTGATCAGTACTAGCAAGAAGCTACGATCCCTCATAAAATCATCTAAGGCCAGCTTCGAATAAAAATTGCACAAGATACTAAGGACAATCACAAGGCCTTCTTTAGGTATGTCAGGAACCTGGCAACTCCCAGATATGCTCCGAGTTAGTGCAAAATGACAAAAAATACACTGAACCAACAGACATTGCCAACATCCTGGCAGACAGATTCAGTGCAAATTTCTCCCCCCATCTCCCCCAAAAGAGCAAATCTCCATCCCAACAGAGTGTAACCTCCCAGACATCACAGATGATCAGGTGAGAGCTGCCCTCTCCAAAGCAAAAAACACAGCATCAATGGGACCGGACGGTGTCCCGGGATGCGTCTTACACAAGCTACAAGATGAACCTAACCCTCACATTAAGTCACTGTTCAAGCTCAGCCTTACCACAGGATATGTACCCAAGGAATGGTGTACAGCAACGGTGGTCCCACTCCACAAGGGAGGTGCCACAACGGACCCCGAAAACTATCACCCTATAAGCTTGACTAGTCTGGTCTGCAAAGCTATGGAGCGTATCATCATGGAACTCATAAACAATGATATTGGAAACCTTCAGACACTGGATCCTACCCAGTTTGGCTTTGTTAAAGGCAGATCTTGCCTCTTGAACCTGGTCGACTTCTTTGAAACAGTTACCAGGGACATAGACGAAGGGAAAGTAGTCCACACAGCCTACCTGGACCTCGCAAAAGCCTTCGACACAATTCCCCAATCAGGTATCATAAATAAGCTCACTAGCTTAAATATCAGCCCCTATGTCACAAGATGGGTTGCAAACTGGCTCAGGGATAGAACCCACATGGTCAGAATTGCAGGTGCCTTGTCAGACTCTAAACCAGTTACAAGTGGAGTCCCACAAGGTTCAGTCCTGGGACCACTCTTGTTCGGTATTTATTTCTCTGAGGTACAGGCAAACACGGGAGGACTATGGCTGACCAAGTTCGCAGATGACTGCAAACTGGGTGTCATAATAGACTGTCCGGCTGACACAAGCATACTCCAAAAGGGTCTCACAGAGACGGATAACTGGTGCCAAAGTCATGGCCTGAAGCTAAAGGCTAAAAAATGCATAGTCATCCCGTTTGGGAAAAACAAAGTGCCCACAGACTACCACATAGGAGGTAACACATTAAGTACAGAGGAAGTAATTAGGGATTTGGGGACCCAAGTAGATAGTAATCTCTCCTTTGACAATCACGTTGCCAAAGTGGTTAGAAAGACCTTCTATATAGTCCACCTCATCACGAACGGTTTCACATCTAGATCAAGAGAGGTCTTTGTGCCACTCTATTCATCACTCATCAGGCCCGTAATTGAATACAATGCCCCATTTGGTATTTACCTTACCCAACACCTGCAGCAACTGGAAAGACCCCAAAAGTACCTCACCAAGAGGATAAAGGGACTTAAACAGATGCCCTATGCAGTTAGGCTAAAGAAACTCCAGCTCTACTCAGTTGCTTACCGCCTACTCAGAGGCGATCTGTGCCTGACATATAAAGCCATGTCCAACCCAGAATTAATGGACATGCTCCACCTCAAGAAATCCAAATTCCTTAGAGCTACACATTCTAGAGACTTAAACCTGAGCACAGAAATAAATAGGACATGCTGGAGGGACAGATTCATATCCCAGAGGCTCCCCTCACTCTGGAACAAAATCCCAGTCCAGGTTAGGCAGAGCCTCTCACTGACCCTCTTCAAGAGAAATCTTGACGAGTGGATGGGAGATTGTAAGTATACCCCGGGATCTCTTCTGGGTCCCTGCTAGACAGAGACACAATAAACTAACCGTAAAGGGACTATATTCTGTGACCTACTATTCATAGGCACAGTCTACAAATCTAAAAGGGTGGTGAAAGCCAAACACACTCTGGCTAGGCTTATAAATGCCCTAGGGCAGATAGCCTAGTATCAATCTATGAATCTATGAACCTATAACCCTACCTTACCAAAATGTGACTGTCACACTACTGTAAGTCATTCATACATATGCATTCCAAAGTTTGAGACCCCAGTGAGAGTTTAATACATGCCTTTCAATAAAATGACACTGCTCTTCTCTTCTTATTGACTGTCATACATTTGTTTTGTAACCCTAATTATGTTCCATGGTGTTCCTGTGTAAAACCTTCATGTATGACTCCACCAATAATAGCAAAAAAGTTATATTGCAAACACTCAGTGAATGTTTTGGAAGAAGCACACAATCATTTTATGAATTTCCATTACTCTTTACTGACAACAAGCATAAAATGACATAATTCTGCTTCACCCTATCTTTTTAACAAACAAGATTCTTCACTGAATAGTACTGTCTAACAGAATTACAGAACAACATAAGTAATAAGGTCTTAAAGAGAAAAATTCCAGAAAAATGTAGATTCCTTTAACTTATTCTTTGGCTATTTCAAGTAGCTTTTAATTTAGTTATTACAGCTCAGTGCATTAATTAGTGTGATAAGCATAAGTACATTAACTCAATGGCATTTCAGAGTTCATTCAAGAGTTACTACAGTGTCTTCACATTTGTTTAGAATTGTCACTCCATTTGCCAGTATTTAATAACCTCAGTATTCACTCTGTGCCTTCTGTATAAGATATGAATAAAATATACTTTCATTCAGCTAATCTCAATATTTCTTTCTAATTAATGTAGTAATCGCAAATGTGATTTACTAAATGCAACTTTTATAATTTCCCACCAGGGTGAAGAACTCTTAGATTAATATTACTATAAAACTCTTGGGCTGCACTTTAAAAAAGTATTTTACATATAGTATGTTATGTGTTACTTTCTTTCAAAAAAAGTTAATAAAGCTTTATGATTAGGTTTTAGACTAACAAACTCCTGCCACTCATGCCCAAACAACTCCTGCAGTTTTCATAGTCATACCCCCCTCCCAAGATTATCTGAATGCCACTTGTGGGATATACTCTTGAGAGGGCAGAACAGCCCTTTTGTGAAACACTGTACTGCTGTACAGGCAGACTAAATAACCTGAAAACTGAGAAGAAACTAAAGTCTGTCTTCTACAAAGTTCTTAACTGGCAACCCCCCCCCCCCCCCAAAAAAACTGATAATACACAAACATTTAATATCTTCACACAATCCAAATTCAGGAGTAATGAAAAGGATGCACATAAAGTAACAGGAAAAAATATTCAACATAATGCTCACAAACAAAAACAGACATTAGTGACAAAAGAAACGTAGTCAGCTTGCAGACATAAACAAAAACAAAACTAGTAAGGATTATTATTGCTGAAGTATTTCCCAATATCTTTGAAAGAAACGTGACTTTAAGCATGCTAAAACTAAAATGGTAATATGAGCATATTTCAGCTTTCAGCTTTATACAAATTCCCACTGACCTGCTGAGTCTGACTCATGAATGAGTTCTTAAAAGTGTTATTCTAGAAGGTCAGCTAGGGTCCACTGAAACTATTGTCATCCCAGGAGTCAACAGGAAAAAAAAAAAGAAATAACCAGAATTGCATTAAAAGTACTCATATCCAGAAGTAAAACTATTTGACATCCAGAGATTAACACATCAGGAATTCATTTCCGATGGTACACGTTTAGTACGTGCCTGCTTCTTCCTCCTTTCAAGCTGCCCTAAGAGGAAAGGAAATATTTATATGAATAGAAACTGTATAATGTCATAAGTAGATCTGTTTCCCTTTTGTTCTCCTAGTAATTTAATTTTATTGGTACTACAGTTTCCTTTCTCTACATTTCTGCATCAGCTGTCACAGATTCTGAAGAAACAGTAGGGTCTTCTTAAAAACATTTTGTTTTGCTTCAAAAGTCACCTAAACTGATTTGTATTAGAAAAAAATGTTCCATGCAGTATAATGCTTCCTGTTGGGATGTCAAATGATGGTGTCCTTCATATATCGATGCACTATTTACAAAAGCCTGTTTTTAGGTGTGAAATGGGGGTATTCCTTGACTAATTAACTTTTCAGATTCACACAGCATGGAAGCAAATCATTTTGGAGCCAAACTCATTTCTGTTGGATGTGTTTGCAGTTCACTGCTTTTAACCATTACTCTGTACTGTATAGGGGCAGCTCCTCTGTCTTCAGACTTTCCAGAGTTTTCTGACTGTAACATTGATTACCAATTAGCTAACAGTGCAACCCATTGCTTATAAACTACACTTTGTGGTAAATAAACTTTTTTTAGCTTGATAAATAAGAGGTTCTTCCAGTGTGGCATGACTGTAATCCATAGGCTGGCCTGTTGGGTGACGTAACAGCTGACTTGTTTAATTGACATGGACAGTGTTATGTGCTTGAACCTTCCAAGTTCAGTCTGCTGTGAAAATTACATTGCAGGGTATCTACAATATAGTATCAATCAACTTCTGTACTACCAGAATTTTCCTTGGCAGACACAAGGACCATTTTCATATGATATATTCCATTTTATGTTATGTACAGTATTTCACAGACAATACATAATAGCTTAATATAAAATTTTCACAAATTAACAGCTGATGCAAGAAGGGCAAGTAAGCTTTTTTTTTACTTCAAAATAAGGTCGTGAGCCAGACAAACTGTACTTATAGTTGGGCAATGGAACCGAAAATATTAGTTTGAACAAGGTATTAGAAAAGCAGAAGAGGATAATGATGTACTTAACAGACGCAAGCAGCATAATTAAAATATAATAATAATAAAATCAAAAATTACTTTTCTATTTTCTTTTGAACTGGAAATCTGGTAGGCTGCTTGGTTCCAGCTACCAGCTGTTATTTCTTCCAGTTATTTATTTTCATTTAATCATTTGCTAGTAGGTTAAATAGGCTGATGTGACAAAGTGGGTAGAATTTTGAATATAGAAACACAGGATAAACACTGTTAGCAGATTTAAGAACACATTTGCATGGTAAAGTGTTTGATCCCGGCTTGAATTCAACACTTTTATACGTTGGATGGATGGGGGATTATGTATGCAAGTGAGCTTCAGAGCTATGTTGTCTGGAGCCTTGTGCAATTGGAGGATTTCCCTTAGTGAATAGCTGTGGAGTAAGGGGCCAGAAAAAAAAAGAAAGTACACAAAAAAGACACTATGGCAGTCTAAATTAAAATGAAGAGGTATCTACATGGATCAGAGTTGCTCAGACCTACCTATCCAATATGGCCAGGGGCTAGTGTTCATCACTGGGCCACCCCATGTAACCTGGATAGGCTCATCTTGAAATGGCTACTTGTAGGCTCATTGTGTGCTAGTCACCTGCAAGATGAAGGGCAGAAGTCAGATACAATGCAGGCAAGAACAACATGAATTCAGGTAAACTTGATCTTGACAACAGCAACTGGCTTTAAAGAGACATGGAACCTCGTCTTACTGGTAAGGAAGAAATGTGAAGCAGTGCATTTGTTGAAAAGAACTGACCAGATTATTTTTCAGACATACATTCTGTTTGGACTTGGGAATCAGATATCTCTCAACTAGGCATCAGTCCATATGTTACCAGATGTGTAGCCAACTGGCTCACTGATAGAACCCACTGAGTCAAAATAGGGGAAGCCACCTCAAGCAGTAGACCCGTATTGAGTGGTGTACCCCAGGGTTTGGTCTTGCAGCCTCTGTTATTTGGGATATACTTTTCTGAGGTACAGGCCAAAACCAAGTTGGCTGACCAAGTTTGCAGATGACTGCAAGTTGGGAGCTGTCATCAATTCCCCTAGTGACGTGCACATCCTCCAAGAGGGTCTCACCCAAACAAATGACTCTCGGACCCCGCCTTAATGGGACTGCTGCATATCCACATATCAAGCTCCACTCGAGTAACCCACACACATGGCCTCAACCTGGTCTGTGACATCAATAGGACTTGCTGGTGGGACAGATTTGTGTCCCAAAGATTCTCCCATCTATGGAATAGACTCCCTCTCCACATCAAGCAGAGTACCTCATTAACCCTTTTTAAGCACACCCTGGATAACTGGATGGGAAATGGAAAATACACCCCTGGGATTCCACCTGTGTCCCTGCTGGACAGGGGCATCAGGTGCTGATTTCACTATGCATGGGCTAAAGCCTTAGCTAGGCTTATAAGGCTTCAGGGCCAATAGCCTAGTAACTTCATATGATCCTATAGGATGACCTCTCTGCCTCTCTTTCTTTATCTCCTGATCAGGGATTGCACAATGTGGGATCAGGAGATAGAGCAAGTGCAAGTAGCTGAGGGTCATGCAGTTGGAGTGTTTTTTTTTTCTAGTGAATGAGAAGGTTGCCTCAGTGTGGTGACAATTCACAGAGAAGAAACCTCTGGTAATTGTTTGAGCTTATGCATCAAACAGCTGTACAGCACATTCAGCCTTTTTGGAGAAGGTATGTAAGATTCTTTGGTGCATGCCATTTTTTGGCCTGCAGTCCTACTGAGAGACTTCAAAGCTCACCTGAGGAATGATAGTGATACCTTCAGGAGAGAGATTTAGATGTACAGCTTCCTAAATGTTAACCTGAGTTGTGAGTTGTTACTGGAATTTGGAATTCGGTGCAAGTAGTAGGTCACCAACAACAGGTGTAATGTTCCAGCACAGGAAGATTCATAAGTGTACTTGGTTCCTGAGCACCTTGGGCTATAGGTTGATGATCATTTTTGCAGTTATGTAAGCAAATCCACCAAATCTGAGTGTGCATGTTCTTTACAATGGAATGAAGTGACTGAACTTAGAGCTGCCAACTGATTAACACTTACACTGTTCAAAGTTCATATTTTATTTGCATGGTTGTTTATCAGCTACTTTACACTACATTTACTCAAGAGCAGAAGGAAAAAATAATCTTATCTAGTCAGTACATTAGGGCACCATTCTACCTTCATTCCCTATAGTTACCTTAACCTCTTCTCCATTTGTGTCATGCCCCCTTGAATGCCTCTGAAAATATTCTCTCTCCATGCATCCTTGTATCATGCCCCCTTGAATGCCTCTGAAAATTTTATCTCTCCATGCATCCACAACCTTTCTCCTTGAAGAAAAATGTTTGAAGATCTCGATGACATGACCGTGTACTCACCTAACATATTTGTCATGTTTCTTTCCCCTGCCCAGAGAATCTTGGATCATATTTTATCCCATGCATCCCATACACTTTTCTGGTGGCTTTCCTCCAGAATCTTTCCATCAGCTTGATGTCATTGCAACTTTATGACCTCCAGAACTACAAACAGTGCTCAGGTTGTTGCTTAACCAGAGCTCAGTATATTGGGAGCATGACCTATTTGTTTCTGAAGGCTATTCCCTTGAAAATACATGCCAGCATTCTGCTGGCTGCTGCCACATCCCTGTTACTCTGCTCCTGATGGTCCAGTCCAGGTGTGGGCAACAATTCTAGATCTTTTTCCTCATGTTTTGATATTAGTTCCACTTCTCAGTTAATACTGTACACTAGGATTGCTTTGGCAGATTCATGTAGCTTAGTTGAATGCAATTAGAGTGAAAGCTGGTTTGGCAGAAAACAACTTTTGCTGCACTTCAGAGATAACTTTTTTTGTAGGGGTAAACCCACTGTACCCCCATTTAGGGAGAACCAGCCCCCAAAACTTATATATGCATACTCAAATGTCTCACAACAATGGAGAAAAGGAAAACTCCACTATCGTCGAAAATTGTTTCGGCATAATGTTTTTGCAGAACTGACTTTCACTCAAGGCATTTGATTAATGACTGCGTCCTACTTTGGCCCAGATGAAGCATTTTAGATTTGACTGGACTGAACCTTAACTGTCACCATTCAGCCCACTTGTTCATCCTTTCCCAAACTTTACGTACACTCTTCGACCATCCTCCACTGCTGCACTTAAATTTGTGTCATCAGCAGAGAGGCTGATCCTGTTGTCTGTTCCCTCAGATATGTCTTAGATGCAAACGCTGAAGTAACTTTATTCCTGTCATCACATACCTCTGTGCTCTGGCATTTAATCATGCAACACTCCACTTCTGTAGCCTCTATCTTAAGGTAATACCTCTAGTTCTCATAGCAGCTCTATGTGTGAGGCTAAGTCTAAGGCCTTTCCCTCAAGACTGTCTCAATGGGTATCATTGCCATTGCTATTAGCTTAACAGACCTATAATTGCTTAGATTTTTCCTGCCCCTTTCCCTTTATAAGGGTAGAGTATTTGCTGTTTTCCAGTCCTCAGGCACTTCGAAAGTGGCCACTTGGTCTGTATGTCTTATCCTCCCTTAGGGAAGTTAAATCCCTTTAAACCTCTTCTTGTTCTGTCTGTAGCTTGTATCTGTGCACTGCTCTTGCTCTCACCACCTCCCTCCCAGTATGGCATCTTCCCCTTAGTTTCCTTTGCTAATAATGAAGTGAAGTATTCCTTCAGAACCTCTCTTTTCTTAAGTCTTTATTTACCTCTTTCATAGTCTTGTTAAGTCTAGTGAAGTCTGCCCCTCATTTTTTCTTTTCTGTTATATATTTAAATAAATCTTTGCTATCCCTTTTAAGTCTGCCATCAACCATTTAGCTTGTGCCTTTGCTGTCTTCACCTCATCTCATTTGTATCCTTTTTTCTTGAGTTCTTCTACTTTGCCTTGGCCACCTTCTCACTTCAGCAGTTCACCTCTTACATACACGTCTTTTGCCAAGAGTACACAATTCTCTTTCTTGTATAGCAATTATTGGCCTTTTTCTCTTTCTGCCTTTTTGCCTTTTACTCAGATCTTTGTCCCTAGTCCTAAGTACTGCAACCCCGATTCATTCCCATAGCTTGTTTATTCCTTCAGTTTGTCCCCTGTCCCCTAAGTTACCTTTGACAAACTGTAACACTTCATCACAATCTGCTTCCCTCAAATACACCATTACTTTTATCTTTATCCGGACATTCTTAATGCTTTCTAATATCCTTAGGGTCATATCTGAAGCATTGCCCTTCCTATTGGCTGAACCCCTCATGTCCCAATATTTCAGTCAGCTCCTGCTCCTTATCTACCCTGGAACTCAGGTCCCCCCATGACTGTAACCTTCTTCTTCCTACTCCACTCTTTTATTTTCTCCTTGAGTCACTCATTATTCAACCCTGATGTATCAGAGGGCTTATATAATGTATTATAATGTATTAATCCACAAACATTTTCCCCTTTCCTACACCTTAAATGCCAGAGTGCTTACCATAGGCTCTCACCCTGACAACTTCCCTGTCCCCTTCATGGAGTTGTATTCTTCCTCATCTTAGACCACATGTTTGATGTACTCCTTTATGTAGATTTCTATTGCACCTCCCTACTTTTTGTGTTATTTTTGCACAGTCTGCAGCCAATCATCTCCATGTCCTACTTCCTTTTGTCACTAGCCTCCATTTCTGTGATACCATTAATATTCACTCTCCCACCCTCCCTGCCTCACTATGTACAGATCCCAATCATCTTACCTGGAATCTTTGCACTACATATTACATTTCTCTGTGATGCTCTTAGGTTGTTCTTTTATGTTCTGTATCAATTTTTCTACTTTCTCTGTAATTCCCCCTTGCTCTGGATCTCTTATATTCCTTCTTCTGCAATTAGATATTGCTACTGTTCTTTCTAGACAAGCTCTGAGTATCACTGTCTTGTCCTTGCTTAGATGTGCTAAGGCAGGGTCTGTCCTTAACACATAGATAGTTTGCTGGGCATTCCCCATACTCGTGTCAGTTCCAAGTCCTTTTCCTTTGTTCACTGCTGAAGCCAGTCATTATCTCCTCATCCAGTCTCTTCTCACTGGCTGCTAGAAAATGTAACAGTTCTGAGAATGCTACTTCCAGCTTCCTGTCCCGACATATCCCTGGCATGGCAACCACCTCAGCTGTTTCCTCTGGAAGAGTATTTGCATATACATACATCACAACATGTTCATCTTTGTCACTTCTACTCGTGTCTTTCAATATAATCTGATCTCCTTTACTCCCCCCGCCAAGAGTCTTAATCCCCATGTTGATTGAGTGTGCAGTCATCAATATCTCCCTCTACCTGTCTACACTATAATTTTCACTTCCTATTTCATATATTTCCTCCTGTTGTCTGCAACCTTTCTCCTCCAATTTCACTATCCCTACTCATCCTCACTGTCCTGGTTGCCTCATTCTTTGTGATGCTTCACATCCATTTTCCATCCCTCCTGCACTATTTCTACACAATGTTTTCACCATTCAGTCTTTTACCTTCTCTTCCTCCCCTCTGGCTCGGTGCACCTCACTGTCTACTTCCATCCTGCTGTCTTTATGGTGCTGGCTCCAGACTGGTCCCTTCTGATTCTGTCTTTTCTATATCACTTGTCACTGCTGTTTGTACCTGTCATTCCTATAACTTCTATTTCATCTTTCTTGTACCTTTCTCTGTGCCACACTTGCTGTATTCTTTGGATAACTCTGTGCATGTCCTCTTGTTCTCTGCCTTTCTTACCCCTAAATTTCCCACCTCATTCTGCCTACTGGCTACTTTGTTGCCTCCACTCCAGTCCCACTCTACCCTTTTGCATCTTGACAGCCAGTCTACCATGATCTTAGCTCTTCACATTCTCCCCTGCAGTTCTTCCTTTCTCCTACAGGCCCCACATCCTCTGCAACTACAAAACCCCTTGAGCCAATCCTCTGCTCTGCATGCTAAGATCATCACTGCTCCGCATGCTACGATCATCACTGCTCCGCATGCTACGATCATCACTGCTCCGCATGCTAAGATCATCACTGCTCCGCATGCTAAGATCATCACCTATCAGTTTCCTCTCTTCCCACTAGCCAGCCTTTTCCTTCTATGCTGGCCAAGTCTCCCATCCCTCACGTTTCTCTTTTTGAGATCAGATTTTACTTGTATTGCTATATCTTTTAAGACTTAGCTGATAGATGTTTTGTTATGCATTTATTCTTTGCTAGCCTAATAAAGTGGCCCATACGTCATTTTTCAGTCATGACCCATGCCACATGATAACAAGCACACAATTACATAACATGTGAAGTAAATTTAAGTAATATGTACATGCATATAGTTAACGATATATGAATGTTTTCAAACACAGGAGATGTTTAGGCATACAGTCATGTAGCAGATAATTAAACAATGTTTGAAAGCAAAGCTAATAAACAAAATAAGAGCAGAGTAAAAGAGAAACATCCTTACTATACACTTGGAAAACTACTTTGTGTATTTCTAAATAAAATAAATAAATAAATAAATAAAATGACAGACCCCCCCCTCCACTGAAGATTTTGTGGCAAGGCATTCCAAGCTGCATGTGTAATTTTAGAAACATCTGTTTCATTGACAGCTAGAGTAAAAGTTGGTCTGCAAAGTAGGGTGCCTTCTTATATCCTTGTGGCATAATATGATACCTTTATGTTTGCTTCTTAAGATAGGGCAATGTGAGTCTGTGATCACTTTAAAGGAAAGTGAATTTATAAGCAGTGAGGTTGTTCCTGGAATAGGCCAACAATATTTTTTTTCATGAAACTCAAACTGTGGTGTCATCTCTTTTTAAGCAGTTGAATAAAACACAGTATTTTATTTTTTTGTTTTCTGAATCAGAGCGGAATTGTAGGGAGTATTTAGGGTAATGAGTGGAAGGACATGGTCTAGTTCTCTAATTAGCTCATTAGTGCCCATTTCTTGACTTACTTCCTTGGTTAAGAAATATAAAAACCTATAAGGAAACTTCAGCTTTTATTAAGGTACTTTTTCAAAGCAATAAATATAGAGTTAAGGCAACAAAATGTCAATTAATAAAATAATAAATGCACATAACATTAAAACATAAAATACAGTAAGAATGCCAGCTAAACAAATAAAAACAATTCTGTTAATAGATAACTGTAATAAAATAAAATGAATAAATTCAACAGACTTCAGCAGGTTAAGCACTTTTTCAATCTATATTCATTGTGTGCTCAAGCAGTAATAAGAGCTAACCTAGTAGAAGGCCCAAGTACTTTTGTTTAGGAACAATAAGATGAGTATTAGAATGTGTGAGTCAGTAATTATCGGGGCTTGAACAGATCTGAAGCTTTGTGAGGTTATGAATAGCAATGCTGTTGTCTTTGAGATGCTACTGATCAGTTTGTTTTGGACAGCCTGTTCTAGATGTGGCCAAAGTCCTGCTTAAAAACCTTCTGAAGAATGTAAGATTTTTTTGAGCTTATTAACATGATTTTGTCTGCATAAAAAAGCATTAAATGCATGGAAGATCCTTGATAATATTGTTAATATATAAAAGGGGCAGTAATGGATTGATTACAGAACCTTGTAGAACATCCTTTGTAAGAGTAATTACCTCTTAATGGAGGACCACAGTCAAAAATTAAAAAAGATGTGTTTTTCAACACATAGTGGCATTTCTTGCATTACTAATGTCTCTGTACCAATATGTATAGTTTATTGTTATTATTTTCCAATTCGTTATACACAAAATGCATTGAAAGGAGGCTGCAGTGTTATGTGACTGGTTTGTAGTCAAGGTTTTCACCTCCCACATGTCATTTTATGGGGACACAGAGAGAGATACACCTCTGTGATTTGAGGATCATTTACTCTCGTTCTCTCTCTGCACCAATTTTTTAAGTGTGATTGCTTTTTTGACTGTAAACATCAGCCTGCCTGCCTTTTTTATTATTAAGCTTCCTTTGATTTTTATTGGTGGCCATCTCTAATACAGCATTTTAAGAAACATTTAAATGTCATTCTTGAAAAAGTAGTTAACGCAGTTGCTCTTTTCAGACTATAACTGTAGTTCAATATCCAAGTCAGAGAGGTGTGACCCCTTGATTTATAGGTGTAACTTAAGACTGAGCAGACTTGAGTAGCACTCACACAGGTTCATAGGTTCATACTAGGTTAACTGCCCTTATGAGCCATTTAAAGTCTAGCCAGTTATCCCATTTCAGATCAAACGCAGCACCTTATTAACTATAATGTCACCCTCACATTTTAACACGCTAGTTAGAATTAGTGTCTTGATGTTAATCAGTCCTCCCTAATTAATTGACTTGCCTCAACCAAATGCTGTATATAATGAAAAACAACAATAACATGATAAGATCTACTTTTAAAGAAAATGCAGTGTAGAAAAAATGCAAATCAAATACCGACAGAAAATCAGGACAGTAAGGTGAAAATACAGATTTCTTCTTTGTAGCTCTGTTAGAGTTTGATTAAAGGGAAATACTATTAATTTGTGATTGGGTTTTTTTGCTTATTTACTTCAGAAATCTAAGCTTACTTTTGTTGAAACTGTGAACTGTAGCTCCAGGCTACACTGTTTATCTGTGGTTTAATACTGGTAATCTGTGACTAAGAAACATTATTTTAATGGTTCTGTAGTTAGAATCAATGATTTAACCTAATTATACTTCCCCTTGTAGAATTCAGGATGCAGTAGATACAACAAATATGGGAAAGAAAATATGAAATTTCACAAAAAGGCAAACAGAAATTAATTGAAGCACAAAATGAATGGAGTAATTATTAAATGATTTTCTTTTTTCTATATATGGTACTTTTAGTGTTGGATTACTGAGAAGGAAAATGACTTTTTGGAAAGACAAGCGGTACTTACGTATTATCGCAACCAGATTTTTGCGGTTGCGAAATGCGCATAGCACCACAGACAGGAGTGCATGAAACAATTTAAGCTGTGTTTGTAAGGTTTACTACTGCTCAAAAACTTTAAATTGCTTTTTGGAGTAGGAGAAGGAGTCTGTTCCTGTTTTCCGTGCATTAGACATGCACACTACAGTTTTCAAGGGTGCTATCGTACTATCGTTTGGATTACTTTGAATTTGTTGAAAGAATTCTTCAGAGAAGTAAAACACAGACACTGAGAAATAGTTTTAGCTACACCTGCTTACTTTTAACCATTCATGTATTTACAAAGTCTCAGAAAAATGAAGGTGAGCAAAACCATCAGTAATGTGTCTGTGTTTGCCATCTCTGAAGGATTCCTTCCACACAGTGAAAAGAATCCATTTGTCAGACCGACAGCAGGCATGACAATTCGTGTGCATGTGTGATGCACATAAAAAAAAGTACAGTTTTGTACCTACCATAAATGTAGATGTCCGATAGGTATGCATCTGCAGTCATAACATATGGGTTGTCCTGCCTCAGGCAGCCCTTCGGTCAGCCGGATTCCAAAGTCTGGGTCTGGCCTCGGCTGATGTCGCACTTTCCCCGACGTCGGAGCATCTGGGATATAAAAGCATCAGCCGACGCCATTTTCCTCAGTTTTTCTTGCCCCAGATGCCAGGTGCCCTCTAGGAAGGCTAAATTTGGATAAATGCAATAGAATTCCAAACATTTGCAAAATTATATATATATATATATATATATATATATATATATATATATATATATATACATGTATATACAAACAAATACACCATAATAGATTCCCCCAGCTAGCTAAAAGAGGGGTAAACACCCTAGGAATACCACAGAGGGGTAGGAGGGAGGGTAAACCTGACTGCAGATGCATACCTATCAGACATCTACATTTATGGTAGGTACAAAACTGAACTATGTCCTTCAAGGATGCATCTGCAGTCATAACATATGGGTAGAATACCATAGCCAATCTGGGGGAGGAGGTACTAAAAAAAAGATGGTGTAGTTAAGATCCCCTGCAGGACTGCAGTAGCAAAGCCTGCTCTGGATCTGGAGTATAAAGGTAGATTGTAATGTTTGGTAAATGTATGCACGGAGCTCCAAGTAGCAGCTTCTAAAATGTCCTTGGTAGCCACCCCTCGTAGGAAGGCTGTAGTGGTGGCCATGGCCCTTGTGGAATGAGGCCTGATGTTTGCAGGAATTGACTTTCCATGAAAGGAGTAACAAAATCGAATGCAATTTCCTATCCATTTTGAAATTGTCTGTTTGGAAATTGCTTTTCCTTGCACCCCGGCAGCATATGCTACAAATAGTTGGTCAGTTTTTCTGCTACTTTTAGTTCTGTCCAAGTAGTAGCATAGTTGTCTGTGTATATCCAGGGTGTGCAGAAGTATTTCCCCTCTATTCTGTGGATTTGGGAAGAACGTAGGCAAGTGAATAGCTTGGTTCAAGGATACCCTAGATACCACCTTTGGCATAAAAGTAGGATTAGTTCTTAGTGTAACTCTGTCCTGATGGAAGATAAGAAATGGCTGTACTGCCATTAATGCTTGTAACTCAGATACTCTTCTTGCTGAAGTTATTGCCAGAAGGAATGCAGTTTTCCAAGACAGAAACTGTAGATCCGCTGATGCTGCTGGTTCAAAGGGAGGAAGTGTTAGTTTCTCCAAGACAAAGTTGAGATCCCAAGCAGGTAAAGGGGGTTTTCTTGGAGGTTTGATATTTTTGATCCCTCTCAGAAATTGCTTGAGGAGAGGGTATGAGAAGATAGGTGGATCCACATTGTATTCTGCTGAAATTGCCGAGGCATGAATCTTAATGGAAGAATAGGAAAGGCCATTGTGGAACAGTTCTGCTAAGTATTCCAGAACATGTGTCATGCTTGCCACTGTCACATCTAAGCCTTTTGATGTGTTCCAAATGAAAAATCTTTTCCATTTAGCTGAGTATGTCTTCCTTGTGGAAGGCCAGCGAGCTTCCCTGATAATGTCCTTCACTCTCTGTGATAAAACATTTTGTTTTGGATTTAAGGGATTTTCCAGACAGTTAGCTGCAATGTTTTTAAGTTGGGATGCATGATCTTGAAATTGGTCTGCGTCAGAAGAAGAGGCCATAGGGGGAGAGGCCATGGTTTTGCCTGTGACATGCTCCTCAATAGTGGATACCAGTGTTGCCTTGGCCAGTCTGGAGCTATCAGAATCACTCTTGGCTGTTCCTCCCTGATCTTCAGTAGAACCTTGTACATTAAAGGGAGAGGTGGGAAGGCATATACTTTTAGAGTTTTCCAGCTGAAAGAGAGAGAGTCCACCCTCCATGCTTGTGGGTGGTATGTCCTTGAGCAGAATGTCTTCAGTTGATGGTTGAGGGGGGAGGCGAACAGATCTATCTCCGGCGTTCCCCATGCCTTTGTTATGAGTTGGAAGATGTCTGGGTGCAGCATCCATTCGTGTGCATCCATGGTAGTTCTGCTTAAGCTGTCTGCCAGTGTATTTTCCTTTCCTGGCACGAACTGGGACTGCAGTTGGATATTGAGTTTCAGGCATAGCTCCCATAGATTCATAGCCAGCCGGCATAGAGGGTAGGAGTATGGTAGGAGGATCAGCTTTAACAATTGGCTTAATGTCTGGTGTCATTCAAAGGGGATCCAGTGTCTGTCTGCCTGGGATGACATGCTTGACAAGCCACGCTGCTTCGCAAGGGACGGCTTGCACCTGTCACCCCTGGGATTCCGGATATTGGCTAAGGCTCTTGCCACCCCCATAGTGCCTTTTTTAGGCAAGGCTCAAATTCTAAACCTACCACCCTAGAAAACAAAAATGGGAAGAAACTGAGGGTAATGCTGCTCAATGCCAGAAGTCTAAATCTCAAAATGCACGCACTCGAGGCCCTTCTCAGTATGGAGAACATCGATGTCTGTGCTGTAACTGAAACCTGGTTCAAGGCTCCTGAGAGCACCCGGCACTATTAGGTTTTACCTCATATCATGCGTTCCGCCCCAAAACCCGGACCACACCACAAAAGGAGGGGTGTATCCATATTCATAAAGGATACTCACACCTCCAGGTTGGTGGCAACGCATCAAGCTTCGGAAACCATCCAGGTGCAACTAACCATAGGCAAAACTGCTCTACAAATTGTAGCATGCTACATGCCACCCTCTCAAACTCAGGAACCCCACACAGCCTTCCTGAAGACACTGGAGGGTATAAATGTATCTCCAAACACCATCATATTGGGTGACTTCAACTACCCGAATATAGACTGGGAACATTACTCAAGCCCTAACTTTCTAGCCCAACGGTTCCTGGAGTTCATAAATTCAAATGCCATGGAACAGCTAGTCACTGTTCCCACGAGAGGAGAAAATATACTAGATCTCATTGTCACAAACATGGGGACAAAATGCTCCACACCGAAGTATATCCCTCATTGGTGAGATCTGATCATAAACTAATCTCACTGGAAATCCACATCCCGCCCACCCCAAGCAAAAAGACCATAGTGAAGAACTTCTAAAGCAAACTTCACACTACTCAAGACTGGTGTGGTATCCTTCAAGGCCCCTGAGCCAGAGGAAACCACAACCCAAGCTGCGGAAGCCCTTACAAATGCCTTCTATGAACACCTCCAGGACTGCATGGATCAGGCAATCCCAAATAAAACCAAGACTCTTTCCACAAAGGGCAAACGTCCAGTCTGGTGGACCCCAGCCATTAATAAACTTTACAATAAGAGGAGAAAGCTATTACATGATAGAACAAAATCCATAAAAGGGAAGTCACCCTGATCATTATTAGTAAAAAATATGAGCACTCATAAAATCAACTAAGGCCAATTTTGAGAGAAAAATTGCCATGGATTCAAAGGACAATCATAAGGCCTTTTTCAGCTATGCTAGGAACCTGGGTGGAAACTCCCAGATATGCTCAGAATTAGTCCAAAATGATACAAAAATCACTGAACCCACAGACATTGCCAACATACTGGCAGACAGGTTCAGTGCAAACTTCACCCCTCTCCCCACGTAAAGGAGAGATAACTATCCCAGCTGAGTGTAGCCTCCCGGACATCTCAAATGCGCAGGTGAAAGCTGCTCTCTCTAAAGCTAAAAACACAGCATCAATGGGACCGGATGGTGTCCCCGGCTGTGTGCTACACGAGCTAAATGAGGAATTAAACCCGCACATAAGGCAGCTGTTTAATCTCAGCCTTACCACAGGATACGTGCCCAAGGAGTGGCGACGGCAACTGTGGTCCCACTCCACAAAGGCGGTGCCTCTACGGACCCTGGTAATTACCGCCCATAAGCTTAACAAGTCTAGTCTGCAAAGCTATGGAGAGGATCATAATGGAGCTCATAAACAAAGATATAGGGGACTTGCAGACATTGGACCCGACCCAGTTTGGCTTTGTCAAGGGAAGATCATGCCTTTTGAACTTGGTTGACTTCTTGAAACAGTCACCAAGGCCATTGATGAGGGAAAGGCAGTCCATACAGCCTACCTTGACCTTGCAAAGGCTTTCGACACAATACCCCACTCGGGTATTGTAGAAAAACTTACCAGCTTAAATGTAAACCCATATGTCACAAGATGGGTTGCAAACTGGCTTAAGGACAGAACCCACAGGGTTAGAGTTGCTGGCGCTGTGTCAGACTCCAAGCCGGTCACAAGTGGTGTCCCACAGGGCTCGGTCCTTGGCCCCTATTGTTTGGCATCTACTTCTCAGAAGTACAGGCCAACATGGGAGGACTTTGGCTGACAAAGTTTGCAGACGACTGCAAACTGGGCCATAGTGGAAAGTGCATCGGACACGGATATCCTTCAGAAGGGACTCACGGAAACAGATAGCTGGTGCCAGAGCCATGGCCTGAAGTTAAACGCCAAAAATGTATAGTCATACCCTTCGGGAAAAACAAGGTAACCCCAAGCTACCATATAGGTGGCAATCCACTAAGCACAGAAGAGGTTATCAGGGACCTGGGGACCCAGGTTGACAGTGGCCTTTCTTTGACACTCACATTGCTAAAGTGGTTAGAAAGACCTTCTACATTGCCCACCTGATCATGAAGGGATTCACATCCAGATCTAGTGAGGTCATTGTCCCTGTACTCTTCACTTATCAGACCAATGATCGAGTACAATGCCCCATTCGGGATGTATCTCACCCGACATCTGCAGCAATTGGAGAGACCCCAAAAGTTCCTCACCAAAAGGATAAAGGGACTCCAAAATCTGTCATATGCTGCCAGATTGAAGAAACTCCAGCTCTATTCAGTCGCATACCGCCTGCTCAGAGGTGACATGTGCCTGACATACAAGGCCATGTCCAACCCGGAATTAATGCACATGCTCCACCTCAAAAATCCAAATCCACCAAAACCACTAGAGCAAGCGACTTAAACCTTAGCACGGATATAAATAGGACGTGCTGGAGGGATAGATTTATCACTCAGAGACTCCCTATGCTGTGGAATAAAATCCCGGTCCATGTGAGGCAGAGCACCTCGCTGACTCTGTTCAAGAGAAATCTAGACCTGTGGATGGGAGATCGTAGGTTTACCCCAGGAATCATCTCTGTGTCACTGCTGGACAGAGGCACAACAAACTAATGGGCACAGTATTTTTTCATATAAGGGGTGGCGTAAGCCACAATAATTTGGGCTAGGCTTATAAATGCCTTAGGGCAGATAGCCTAGTATAAACCTATGAACCTATGAACCTATGAGTGTGTGCCTCCCTGCTTGTTTATGTACCACATGACCGTGGTGTTGTCTGTCCTTATTAACAGGTGGCCTTGATGGAGGAAGGGTTTGAAAGCCTCGATTGCATGCATCACTGCCAGCATTTCCTTTTGGTTTATGTGCATGTGTAGCTGTCCTTGAGACCATAGGCCTTGGATACATTTGCCCTCCATGTGTGCTCCCCATCCTCGGTCTGAAGCGTCCGTGGTGATTGAAATCACTGGATCTGACCGACCGGCACTTGCGAGCAGCTTCTGCTTCGGGCACCGCGCGGCAAGAAAGACTGGGGAAAATGGCGTCGGCTGATGCTTTTATACCCCAGATGCTCTGACGTCAGGGAAAGTGCGACATCAGCCGAGGCCAGACCCAGACTTTGGAATCCGGCCGACCGAAGGGCTGCCTGAGGCAGGACAACCCATATGTTATGACTGCAGATGCATCCTTGAAGGACATCAGGAAAAGGGTTTTCTGCAATGTTTTCCTGAAGGTAATCTGAGGTTATTCCACAACAATACAGACTCTGAATACCACCTTACAGTGATTTGTGGCCTCGTTTCTACTGAAGTATGCACATTTCGCAACTGCAGAAATCTGGTTGCGATAATACATAAGCATCAGAAAAGCTTTACATTTGTGTGGAATTCGCATTTAACTTGTGTACCACACTATGATCTACAAATAAATTCCAGTCAGTTAGAAAATTAATGGGCAATTACCGTAACCAGAATCAGTATGAAAGTATGTTACAGCTGTTCAACTTTGCATTAAAATATGAGATAACAAAGATCATAAAAGACATAGAGCTCAGCAGAGAAGATAAATAAAATGTATGTTATAGTTAAAACAAAAACACATCTTTTGGTAGTATGAGTCAAAGCTGATTATACACCAAATTAAATAACTGTCTCTAAAGGGACTTCTTAATGTTTGTCAGCACGAAGAACTCATACTCATGGGGTAAGAAGTTTCAAAAGCACAGAGTCTGATAGAAAAAAGAATCCAACTAAAAAAAAGTTTCAAGTCATGTTCTAGAAGCATCCAGTAACTTAACAGAGGAATAGTGAAAGGTTTTCTCTGGACTGTAATATAAAGCAAGGGTAATTAGAACACCAGTTTTAAAGGTATTATGAAACTGAAATGGCAGACGGTGCAGACTAGGAGAACTGAAGTAATATGTAGGCAACTAGGAGTAGCTGTAAATAACCAGGTAGAGGAGTTATGCATCAGATCGAGGTAGTCAGGTTCTGTGCTAGGCAGCTGTGATTTGTTAACAGCTTTACATTCCAAACATGCAGAACTGTGATGCACTAACAGCCTTTTCGTTCACCTGGGTACAGCAGTGGTGGGCTAACAGCCTCACCTTTCATCCATGCACAGCTGTTGTGGGTTAACATCCCTGACTGCCACCAAACCACTCATGCACAGCTGTGGTGAGCTAATAGCTTCATCGTCTACCTCTGTACAAGTATAATTGGGTACCAGCCTCACCTTCCACACATGCACAGCACTGATGGGTTAGACGCACTATGTTTTACCTATACACAGGTGCAATGGGTTAAAAGTCTCACCTTCTACCCATTCATAACTAAGATGGGTTAATAGCCTAACTTTTCACCCATGCAAATGTGTGATAGGTTAATTATATGACATTTTACCCCTTCAAAGCTGTGGTGTGTTAACTCTCTCAAGCCTATAACGCTTTTATTGTATACTTCCTGTTCACACCCATACCTCCTTATGGTGTTCAGAACTCTTTTTGGGTCTGACTTCTTTAATGAAAGGACTTACCAGCTAGTAGCAGGCAGTATTATAGAGGGCAAGGAGTTATTAACAAAATGACTTTAAGATTGTTAGTCTAGGATATCCTGCAGTGGAGAAATCAAATTTGCACTATTATTCATATTTTAATATTTATATTTATATTCATATTTTTATAACTGAGAGACCTACATTTTATTGAGATATATTGTGTGAAACACCAATGTGGGAGATGGGACAATTCAATGAAAAAATGCTGGTTTATATCACAATATACTGGAAATGTTGCTAGTTGTTTGTTAGTAATTATGAAAGTAATGAATATTTCCATATGTACTTAATACTTCAAAAAACAAGTGAAATACAAACTGTTGTATGACATTAGGTGAAACCCTAGATGATAAAGAAAACTGTCTTTGATATTTGAACTGCAAGTTGCACATCTTGAGACATATCCAGTATGATTTCCATTGCTAATTATACCATTAATTATATGTTTTCATATTTCTGAAAATCTATTAATAATCATTTATAGAGGAAATTCTTGTCATGTGAAAACTTATGTTTGGTTAGCAAACATGCTCTAACAATATATGCCTAGGTTGTATATTTTTCAAGATATAAAGATTTGTTTGTGAAAGTTTAGAAAAATATAATTTGTGTGCATTAAAATATATTAGAGAATCACCAAACTGTACATCAGCACCCTGATTAGAGAACAAATGTTCTCCAGCAGGGTATTAATGTACAAATAATGCCTGCTAAAAAAAGAAGTCCACTGCTTTACAGCAGAATATCAAGCTGCCATGAAAAAAACCTAATGACCACCATTATTTTATATTCGCTAAGCGGCGCTTCTACTGTTTAGTGAGTGTAAAATATATTTACAAAAAAGAAAACTAAAATACAAAAGTGTTTGTGTGTTTATGTCTGTACATGAGAGTGTATGCGTGCATGTGACTGAAAGTGAGATCGATCGAGCCATTATTTTCCACTCGCAAAGTACAACAGAAAAAGTGTGTGTGTTTCTGTTTGTGTTTCTGTGTATGTGTGTGTGTGTGTGTGTGTGTGTGTGTGTGTGTGTGTGTGTGTGTGTGTGTGTGTGTGTGTGTGTGAATGCATGCTTGAGTGCATGAAAGCGAGGTGTGTGAGTGAGAGAGTGTAGAGTGAGAGTGATCAAGCAACAGCAGCACTGATGAGGTTTACGTACATCTCACCTCTTAGATCAAGTTAACTGGATAAAACCTAAAATAAAGAGGGAACAGAAGCTCAAAACAGGAACATATTCTTCTTAAAAAAAGTTCCTTCAGTCATAGTACCTGTGTTGGCATGCATCTTTTTCAAGTGCAAGCGTGTGTATGTGTGGGCATTTGAGAGAAAGAGAGGGAGAGACAGGGGCGGCTCGTGGCATAGGGCTGCCGGACTGCAGCCCCCTCAAAAAGAAAAAAAGAAAGAAAAAGAAATGAAAAAATAAAAAAAATATTTTTTTTAAAATTCGCGGCATGCGCATAGACCGAGTCCCGGCTTATCGGTCTATGCGCATGCTCAGGGCAGCCCGGCCGTCCCCATAGGGGGACACAAGGAGCGTCTGTGCACTTTTACAGTGCACAGACCCGCCAGGATTATGGGACGCGTCCGGACTGCAAGAGGAGCAGCAGGGACTCGGGACAGTGCCTCAGGGATCTCGTCGGCGTCGGGAAGGAGCATGTGGATCTCGCGGGTCTTCAGTATTTGCGCGGGAAGGATGTATGGATTGTACGGACGTTAACTCTGGATGTATTCATTCAGGAAAGGTGCCTTTCAATTTACAATGTTTATTTTTCTTTGTGTGTGTGTGTGTGTGTGTGTGAAAATGCCCCAGGTGCTTATGGTGGTGTGGTAGGGAATGCCTCAGGCTTGAACCCTGTACCCTGTATGCAGGTGTTAAAGACTTGAGTTCCCTACCCACCACCATTTGTAAAAAAATTTCAGATTTTTACCTCATATTTGATCTGATCTGTTCCTCATAATATCTGTGGTTTGTAAATGTTGTAATGCTTGATATTTGATGGTGTAGTAGTAGCATTGTTGCCTCACAGCTGCAGGTTCTTGGGTTTGATTCTTGGCTGGGGTTCCTTCTTTGTGGGGTCTGTATCTTCTCCCTGTGTTTGTGTGGGTTTGCTTTTGTGCCCTCCCATGTTACAAAGACATGTCTGCATTATTTCTTCCTGGGCCTCCGCTGAAAATTTGTTTATTTGTTCCAAGTCAGACTGTCCTGATTAAAAATGTTAAATAAAATTGATAGGCATTTGAATTTCAGACTTAAGGGTTTCTGAATGTTTAATTCCCTGCGTATTTGATGGTGCAGTGGTAGTATTGTTGCCTCACAGCTATAGGTTTTCTGGTTTGATTCTTGGTTGGGGTGGCTTCTGTGTGGAGTCTGCATCTCCTGCCTGTGTTTGTGTGGATTTGCTCTGGTGCCCTGCCATTTTACAAAGATGTGTCTGCAGTTTTAATCCCTCGTCTCTGCTGAAAATTGTTTTGTTCTGTCCGCAGTAAATTTGACAGGCATTTGAATTTCAGACTTCAGGTTTCTGAATGTTTAATTCCTTGCAGATTTGATGGTGCAGTGGTAGTATTGTTGCCTCACAGCTATAGGTTTTCTGGTTTGATTCTTGGTTGGGGTGGCTTCTGTGTGGAGTCTGCATCTCCTGCCTGTGTTTGTGTGGATTTGCTCTGGTGCCCTGCCATTTTACAAAGATGTGTCTGCAGTTTTAATCCCTGCGTCTCTGCTGAAAATTGTTTTTGTTCTGTCCGCAGTAAATTTGACAGGCATTTGAATTTCAGACTTCAGGTTTCTGAATGTTTAATTCCTTGCAGATTTGATGGTGCAGTGGTAGTATTGTTGCCTCACAGCTATAGGTTTTCTGGTTTGATTCTTGGTTGGGGTGGCTTCTGTGTGGAGTCTGCATCTCCTGCCTGTGTTTGTGTGGATTTGCTCTGGTGCCCTGCCATTTTACAAAGATGTGTCTGCAGTTTTAATCCCTGTCTCTGCTGAAAATTGTTTTGTTCTGTCCGCAGTAAATTTGACAGGCATTTGAATTTCAGACTTCAGGTTTCTGAATGTTTAATTCCTTGCAGATTTGATGGTGCAGTGGTAGTATTGTTGCCTCACAGCTATAGGTTTTCTGGTTTGATTCTTGGTTGGGGTGGCTTCTGTGTGAGTCTGCATCTCCTCCATGTGTTTGTGTGGATTTGCTCTGGTGCCCTGCCATTTTACAAAGACGTGTCTGCAGTTTTAATCCCTGCTGAAAATTGGTTTTGTTCTGTCCGCAGTAAAATTGACAGGCATTTGAATTTCAGACTTCAGGTTTCTGAATGTTTAATTCCTTGCATAATTGATGGTGCGGTGGTAGTATTGTTGCCTCACAGCTATAGGTTTTCTGGTTTGATTCTTGGTTGGGGTGGCTTCTGTTTGGAGTCTGCATCTCCTGCCTGTGTTTGTGTGGATTTGCTCTGGTGCCCTGCCATTTTACAAAGATGTGTCTGCAGTTTTAATCCCTGCGTCTCTGCTGAAAATTGTTTTGTTCTGTCCGCAGTAAAATTGACAGGCATTTGAATTTCAGACTTCAGGTTTCTGAATGTTTAATTCCTTGTATAATTGATGGTGCAGTGATAGTATTGTTACCTCACAACTATAGGTTTTCTGGTTTGATTCTTGGTTGGGGTGGCTTCTGTCTGCATCTCCTCCCTGTATTTGTGTGGATTTGCTCTGGTGCCCTGCCATTTTGCAAAGACGTGTCTGCAGTATTAATCCCTGCATCTCTGCTGAAAATTGTTTTTGTTCTGTCCGATGTAAAATTGACAGGCATTTGAATTTCAGACTTCAGGTTTCTGAATGTTTGATTCCTTGCAGATTTGATGGTGCAGTGGTAGTATTGTTGCCTCACAGCTATAGGTTTTCTGGTTTGATTCTTGGTTGGGGTGGCTTCTGTGTGGAGTCTGCATCTCCTCCATGTGTTTGTGTGGATTTGCTCTGGTGCCCTGCCATTTTACAAAGACGTGTCTGCAGTTTTAATCCCTGCTGAAAATTGGTTTTGTTCTGTCCGCAGTAAAATTGACAGGCATTTGAATTTCAGACTTCAGGTTTCTGAATGTTTAATTCCTTGCATAATTGATGGTGCGGTGGTAGTATTGTTGCCTCACAGCTATAGGTTTTCTGGTTTGATTCTTGGTTGGGGTGGCTTCTGTTTGGAGTCTGCATCTCCTGCCTGTGTTTGTGTGGATTTGCTCTGATGCCCTGCCATTTTACAAAGACGTGTCTGCAGTATTAATCCCTCGTCTCTGCTGAAAATTGTTTTTGTCCATTTCGTTAATTAAACTTTGATTTAAATCATGACCACTTTCTATTCCCTAGTTATAAGGAAAATAATTTTTAATTTTTTTCGCTTTTGGGTCCATGGGGGAACCAGATTTGTTTCCTAAGGGCTTGTTGTGGTAATTTTTACAAAAGTGCTGAGTTTTAATCTGAAATTGATGTGTTGGATAAAAAAATTTGCCTTAATTAACAAGGTAACCCCAAGCTACCATATAGGTGGCAATCCACTAAGCACAGAAGAGGTTATCAGGGACCTGGGGACCCAGGTTGACAGTGGCCTTTCTTTGACACTCACATTGCTAAAGTGGTTAGAAAGACCTTCTACATTGCCCACCTGATCATGAAGGGATTCACATCCAGATCTAGTGAGGTCATTGTTCCTGTACTCTTCACTTATCAGACCAATGATCGAAAGTACAATGCCCCATTCGGGATGTATCTCACCCGACATCTGCAGCAATTGGAGAGACCCCAAAAGTTCCTCACCAAAAGGATAAAGGGACTCCAAAATCTGTCATATGCTGCCAGATTGAAGAAACTCCAGCTCTATTCAGTCGCATACCGCCTGCTCAGAGGTGACATGTGCCTGACATACAAGGCCATGTCCAACCCGAATTAATGGACATGCTCCACCTCAAAAAATCCAAATCCACCAAAACCACTAGAGCAAGCGACTTAAACCTTAGCACGGATATAAATAGGACGTGCTGGAGGGATAGATTTATCACTCAGAGACTCCCTATGCTGTGGAATAAAATCCCGGTCCATGTGAGGCAGAGCACCTCGCTGACTCTGTTCAAGAGAAATCTAGACCTGTGGATGGGAGATCGTAGGTTTACCCCAGGAATCATCTCTGTGTCACTGCTGGACAGAGGCACAACAAACTAATGGGCACAGTATTTTTTCATATAAGGGGTGGCGTAAGCCACAATAATTTGGGCTAGGCTTATAAATGCCTTAGGGCAGATAGCCTAGTATAAACCTATGAACCTATGAACCTATGAGTGTGTGCCTCCCTGCTTGTTTATGTACCACATGACCGTGGTGTTGTCTGTCCTTATTAACAGGTGGCCTTGATGGAGGAAGGGTTTGAAAGCCTCGATTGCATGCATCACTGCCAGCATTTCCTTTTGGTTTATGTGCATGTGTAGCTGTCCTTGAGACCATAGGCCTTGGATACATTTGCCCTCCATGTGTGCTCCCCATCCTCGGTCTGAAGCGTCCGTGGTGATTGAAATCACTGATCTGACCGACCGCACTTGCGAGCAGCTTCTGCTTCGGCACCGCGCGGCAAGAAAGACTGGGGAAAATGGCGCCGGCTGATGCTTTATACCCCAGATGCTCTGACGCCAGGGAAAGTGCGACATCAGCCGAGGCCAGACCCAGACTTTGGAATCCGGCCGATCAAGGGCTGCCTGAGGCAGGACAACCCATATGTTATGACTGCAGATGCATCCTTGAAGGACATCAGGAAAAGGGTTTTCTGCAATGTTTTCCTGAAGGTAATCTGAGGTTATTCCACAACAATACAGACTCTGAATACCACCTTACAGTGATTTGTGGCCTCGCTTCTACTGAAGTATGCACATTTCGAACTGCAGAAATCTGGTTGCGATAATACATAAGCATCAGAAAAGCTTTACATTTGTGTGGAATTCGCATTTAACTTGTGTACCACACTATGATCTACAAATAAATTCCAGTCAGTTAGAAAATTAATGGGCAATTACGTGAACCAGAATCAGTATGAAAGTATGTTACAGCTGTTCAACTTTGCATTAAAATATGAGATAACAAAGATCATAAAAGACATAGAGCTCAGCAGAGAAGATAAATAAAATGTATGTTATAGTTAAAACAAAAACACATCTTTTGGTAGTATGAGTCAAAGCTGATTATACACCAAATTAAATAACTGTCTCTAAAGGGACTTCTTAATGTTTGTCAGCACGAAGAACTCATACTCATGGGGTAAGAAGTTTCAAAAGCACAGAGTCTGATAGAAAAAAGAATCCAACTAAAAAAAAGTTTCAAGTCATGTTCTAGAAGCATCCAGTAACTTAACAGAGGAATAGTGAAAGGTTTTCTCTGGACTGTAATATAAAGCAAGGGTAATTAGAACACCAGTTTTAAAGGTATTATGAAACTGAAATGGCAGACGGTGCAGACTAGGAGAACTGAAGTAATATGTAGGCAACTAGGAGTAGCTGTAAATAACCAGGTAGAGGAGTTATGCATCAGATCGAGGTAGTCAGGTTCTGTGCTAGGCAGCTGTGATTTGTTAACAGCTTTACATTCCAAACATGCAGAACTGTGATGCACTAACAGCCTTTCGCTCACCTGGGTACAGCAGTGGTGGGCTAACAGCCTCACCTTTCATCCATGCACAGCTGTTGTGGGTTAACATCCCTGACTGCCACCAAACCACTCATGCACAGCTGTGGTGAGCTAATAGCTTCATCGTCTACCTCTGTACAAGTATAATTGGGTACCAGCCTCACCTTCCACACATGCACAGCACTGATGGGTTAGACGCACTATGTTTTACCTATACACAGGTGCAATGGGTTAAAAGTCTCACCTTCTACCCATTCATAACTAAGATGGGTTAATAGCCTAACTTTTCACCCATGCAAATGTGTGATAGGTTAATTATATGACATTTTACCCCTTCAAAGCTGTGGTGTGTTAACTCTCTCAAGCCTATAACGCTTTTATTGTATACTTCCTGTTCACACCCATACCTCCTTATGGTGTTCAGAACTCTTTTTGGGTCTGACTTCTTTAATGAAAGGACTTACCAGCTAGTAGCAGGCAGTATTATAGAGGGCAAGGAGTTATTAACAAAATGACTTTAAGATTGTTAGTCTAGGATATCCTGCAGTGGAGAAATCAAATTTGCACTATTATTCATATTTTAATATTTATATTTATATTCATATTTTTATAACTGAGAGACCTACATTTTATTGAGATATATTGTGTGAAACACCAATGTGGGAGATGGGACAATTCAATGAAAAAATGCTGGTTTATATCACAATATACTGGAAATGTTGCTAGTTGTTTGTTAGTAATTATGAAAGTAATGAATATTTCCATATGTACTTAATACTTCAAAAAACAAGTGAAATACAAACTGTTGTATGACATTAGGTGAAACCCTAGATGATAAAGAAAACTGTCTTTGATATTTGAACTGCAAGTTGCACATCTTGAGACATATCCAGTATGATTTCCATTGCTAATTATACCATTAATTATATGTTTTCATATTTCTGAAAATCTATTAATAATCATTTATAGAGGAAATTCTTGTCATGTGAAAACTTATGTTTGGTTAGCAAACATGCTCTAACAATATATGCCTAGGTTGTATATTTTTCAAGATATAAAGATTTGTTTGTGAAAGTTTAGAAAAATATAATTTGTGTGCATTAAAATATATTAGAGAATCACCAAACTGTACATCAGCACCCTGATTAGAGAACAAATGTTCTCCAGCAGGGTATTAATGTACAAATAATGCCTGCTAAAAAAAGAAGTCCACTGCTTTACAGCAGAATATCAAGCTGCCATGAAAAAAACCTAATGACCACCATTATTTTATATTCGCTAAGGCTTCTACTGTTTAGTGAGTGTAAAATATATTTACAAAAAAGAAAACTAAAATACAAAAGTGTTTGTGTGTTTATGTCTGTACATGAGAGTGTATGCGTGCATGTGACTGAAAGTGAGATCGATCGAGCCATTATTTTCCACTCGCAAAGTACAACAGAAAAAGTGTGTGTGTTTCTGTTTGTGTTTCTGTGTATGTGTGTGTGTGTGTGTGTGTGTGTGTGTGTGTGTGTGTGTGTGTGTGTGTGTGTGTGTGTGAATGCATGCTTGAGTGCATGAAAGCGAGGTGTGTGAGTGAGAGAGTGTAGAGTGAGAGTGATCAAGCAACAGCAGCACTGATGAGGTTTACGTACATCTCACCTCTTAGATCAAGTTAACTGGATAAAACCTAAAATAAAGAGGGAACAGAAGCTCAAAACAGGAACATATTCTTCTTAAAAAAAGTTCCTTCAGTCATAGTACCTGTGTTGGCATGCATCTTTTTCAAGTGCAAGCGTGTGTATGTGTGGGCATTTGAGAGAAAGAGAGGGAGAGACTGTGAGATGATGGACCATTATCAGCAGCAGATAAGGAGTTTGTGTAATACTCAACCTTTTAGCTCAAGACATCTGGATAAAGCCTGAATTAAAGGAGGAACAAAGGCTCAAAAATAGGGCTAGATTTTAAATGTCATACAGTAAGTTAAATGACAGAATTTATGTTAAATGAATTTTCTGAAAGAAATAAACTCTGAAAGTCTAACATATGTCATTATTTAGTGACTTCAATCCCCAATGGCTGGCAAGAAACCAAACATTTTAGCAGTAAGGGACCAAAAAATAAAGCAAATATCTACGTAGTTTTTAAATGATATAGTTTGGATGTAAAATGCTTCCTCTAACACCATTTACATATAGTACAGGAACTATGAAACATAGGTGGAAGAGCTATTTTACATAAAAAAATACAAAAAAAAGATAATACAGTAAAAAGTGTATAAATAAGTAAGTAAAACACAGCAATTTTACAGGGAACCCATTCTCTAAGTTCCTGCAGAGTCGGGCCTCAGAACACCCTTGGGCGGGTGTTAATTAGACATTAACACACAGTCTGTCAGACATTATTGCTTTTTTATAGTATTATTACAGTATTTATGGAAAATATTATGAATGCACTGACTATTATCCCTGTGAAGAATACTTATTACTGATAACACTGCTATTTGTATAGTTTTAATAGATTTTATTGTTCACAAAATAATCGCAATTGTTTATCTTACCCTTTTTAAGTTTGTAGTTCAGAAGATGCCCTGGCATGCAAGCTGTGTGTAGACTGCAGAGGTGTGAACATAGGTGCTAATGAGGTAACAGACTGCCTTTTCACCCACTTACTGCTATAACTGCTGAATCTACTGTATCCTGCTGGGAAGGGAAAAATGAAATAATCTTGCAAGAAAATAAGACAATCCTTCTTCGCCAGTAATATAGTCGTAATGTGTGTCGTCGTGTCCTATTGCTTATTCATTTTACTTACTTAAATCCCTTATGCTTATGTAAGACAGAGGTAAGGTTTGTGGTGCCTGGCTGTGAATGAGATTGATGTCCCCGAGATTTGTTTTTTTTTTTACCACTTTCACATTCCTCTCTTTACCTAGTCCTGAATTCTTCATATCTAGTTTTCTCCACTTATTTTATCTTCTGCCTACATAAACAATTCCTACAATGGTCAACCCTTTCTTGACCCTGTCCAAGTACTCAGTGTATCTTCTTCTTATGTCTATATCACTTCAGATAACCAATATGTCTCACAAAAGACCCATAAAAAGGGTATTCAAAGTAAAAGTACTTTGTGACTGCATCGGCAAATTTCCCTGAATATTTTCTCCCATATGGCTCTAAAATTCCTGGGACTAGAGTAATTTCCATCGATGCCTTTTAACCTCCTCTGATCATATGCCTCCAACATATTTTATTCTTTACATGCAGCTGTTATAGCTTTCCTTACCTTCTAGTACCAGCTACATGAGATGCTTTCCCTTCCTAATATATTTATATACTATGAAATTAGTGCATAATAGCAATATGACTTTTTGATGTGGTTTCATATTGATGCTTTGAACGTACTTGCTCATATTATAGTAGAAATAAGAGAGAAAGATAAACAACTTGAAGCCGACACAAACTAAATTTTTAAAAGGCGTTTGTCACTGACAAGAATAAAAACTTCAGCATAATGAAACAATGTCTATTTAAACATTTTTCTGCTCTTGTCATGGCTACCCATTTTCTTGACTACAGAGGTCTGGAGAGTATTATAAAACCTCTTGCCTTGTGGTACAAGAATGCTGCAGAGACTTATTTGTAATATGTACTTTGAAAATCCCATCTGCTTTATTGGCAGAGTAACAGCAGCCATGGATTAACTAGAGTTGGCCATCTCGCAATTCATTTCCTAGTAGCTCCCACTGCTACAGTCTTTTTAATCCCAATTTTCTATTACAATGTCATGGTTTTATCAAGCCCTAGAGGTGTTCTGGATTGGGCATGATGTTCTTCTACTCATTTTCAGTGCCAGCATTCTGTGTATGTATCACTAAAACTAAACTAGCCAATGAGTTGTGCTCTAAAATAAGATCACAATGCATAAAGAACAAATACTTTCCTCATCTTCTATGTTGTGCCCACCCACCAACCTCCTGATTGATTAAACCAACTACTCTCATGATGATAGACATAAACAAAATCTGACTTGCCTGAGATCATGTCACTTCTTAACTAGAATCTAAACTTTTTTTCTCCACAGCCTTTAAAGTAGACTTGGAGTTTCTCCCTCCTCACATGTTGAAATTACCTGCCTTCCATGGTTTCCCTGTGATGTGGCTTTCAACTCTGCCTGTATGTTGGACAAAGCTAATTCAATGCAACATTTCAACATTGTAAGATTTAGTACAGTATTTATGATAGTGATAAGTTCCAAATTTATGTTTATAAATATGGAATAAATCAGGATCTGATGTATGATAAATGAAATATATTGTACTATAGGTTTAGAAAATGAGTTTCAAGATATATGGGGAACATGGTTCAAAGCCACGGAAAGTACTTCAGCAATGCATGTCTAAAATGCCTTTCCTACATTCCAACCACCCAATGAACATGAAAGAGCAAAAGGTGGAGATGTATCTATCTACATAAAGGATAAGCACATCTCAAGGCTGGTCAAACAATATGATATGCTTGAACTACTCCATATCCAACTAACCATGGGAAAAATCCATCACCACATTCTTGCTACCTACAGGTTCCTCACCATGAACCAGGAAACCCATATATTATAACTAAAGTTACTAGAATCACTCACCATCCAGCTCAATACCATACTCGTGGGTGATTTTTAACTACCCCTTCATTAATTGGGAGGCATACATGACCACTAGCATGCAGGCCCAAAGATTTCTTGACTTTGTAAATTCAAAAGCCCTGGAGCAGCTAGTCTGCACTTTCACTAGGGAAACAAATATCCATGATCTGGTACTCACAAATATGGGAAAGTGCTGCACCCCCTAGTGTGATATCCGCACTAGTAAGATCTGATCAAAAAGTGGTCTCCCTTGAAATAAAGGTACAGCTAGTCTCCCCACCTAACTCCAAAAACTTCTCTCAGGTAAATTATCCCTATTAAGCAATGGCATATCTAGTTTCCAAGCTCCCCCTAATCCAGAAAACAAAGAAACCTATGCATAGGCATACACAAAAGCCCTGTATGACCATATAAAGAACTACTTAGAAATGGTAGTACCAGACTTGAATAAACCCAGGTCAAATCACAAAAACAAGCCACCATGGTTGACCTCTGGTATTAATGGGTTGTGCAACAAAAGAAAAAACATCCTGTGTTAAGTAAGCGAGAATATGCATAACAGAGCAAGAAGTCCGTCATTAGTCTTAATAAGCAAATGAGGGAACTAGTCAAGTCTCTGAAAGCAGACTTCGAGGTAAAAATAGCCTCCAAAGCTAAGGATAACCAAAAGGCATTTTTTTTCAGTTATGTCCGCAGTCTTAAGGGCAACACCCAACAATGTGCGGAATTAGTTGTAGATGGCATTATCTATACTCAGCCGGGAGATATAGCAAATCTGATGGCCAACAAATTTCACCTCTCCATCACCCCCAGTTCTCCCCCAAGAAATACCTTCCATCACTCCACTGTCAGTTATCACCAGAGAACAAGCTGCCACTGTTCTGTCTAAAGCTAAAAACACTACTTCAACCTATGAGTCATGAACTAAGTTTTTTAATCTTACAATACAAGATAATTTATGTTTCTCACAAACAAGATCCCACATATTTCATTTATCCTTTTTCTGTGTTTGTATGTCACACTGATTGAGTTTCTGCTGAATAGGGCTCTAGGCTTGCCTAGTCTGAGCTGATCTTCTCCTTTTGGCTTTTTCCTTTAGGGGTTCACTACAGCAGCACATCGGTCTGCAGAATGATTGGCAGTGGAGATTTATGGTGTGGCAAGTCTGATCTGATAAGCCACATCAATCCTCCATGCCTTGTGAGCCTTTTGTAGAGAAGAGCTCTTGCAGTACAGAGGTGTTCAGTGGCAATATGTAATGGTTTTAACCAGACCATTTCTGTTTGTATCATACAACAAAACTGTGGTGCCAGGAATGATTTGCTACTGTTAGTGGTGGATGGAACCTTTCTGCAAAGCATGACTTGGATAAGGAAGCATCTGCTATCCGGACTGATAATACATGGTTTTGCTAATGTTTACCATCATGCTTCCTTTAAAAAAAAAAAAAAAAAAAGGGGAAATTAGATGTATGAGCCAGTAGGTGCAGTTATGAGCATTTAGGCAAAACATTACACTCAAATGACTGTCTAGACAAACAGATTAGAAACAATGACAGGGATTTCAAATGGCATGTGAACTGAAGTCACAAAAATAGCAGTGAGGTGGAAACCGGTAATCTCTGAGATTATGCATACATAAAACACTGCAGTAAATCTATGGAATGTGTAAAATATGTTGTAGATGCACCGGAAGATTAACAGTGACAATCTCTTCTCCTTTTTTTCTCTTAGGTGCCTTAGATTGACTTGTGTACTTTTAGCCTTTTTCTCCTGGTTTCCCTCACAATATCCTTCTGCACAAGTTAAATGCCATGTGTTCCAGTGGTAATGAAAAAAAAAAAAAGATTCCGTGGCAGCATGCCACATACGTTTTTCTTCTTCTTTAAACTGGTTTGGGGGTTTAATGGGTCTCTACATCCTCTCATCATATAAAACAGATAATATATTAGGTTTAATATTCCCACTCAGCGTATTTTTTAGTAGTTTGGAATATTCTATGCTCTCCCCTCATCCTGGTACACAGTGGGTAGCATGACTGGCTGATTGTAGAAAGTATGAGTGTTTGATAACATACTAGGATGGTGGAGTTTTATGAGCTGTCACACAAGCCCATTGACAGTAGCAGCTAGCAGCATTTTTGTTTCACTACTTAAAGGAAATTAGGCTTTATTAAGCCCCAGCTAAGCAGCATGGCTAGGATGAATGGCTTAATGGGGCCCATGGCATGGAGAGGTGGCCGATTATCATCACTGGTGGTAGTGCTGCAAGACAGATAAGAGGAGTAGATACTGGAGTGCTGGGCAAACTCTTCTCAGTTAAAGGGATGGCTTTGTTTTATTAAGAGGGTAGCTCATGTAGATTGGAGGACAGGGAGATGGACATGATCAGTCTTAATTCCCGATTAATTTATGTTGTCTTGAAAAAATGTGGTTGAGCCTTCAGTGAGTGTCTCAGAATAAATAGTCTGCTTGGAAAATTTGGTCAACCATATTCGTTCGCCAGGTTAAACCCCTTTTTTTCTCTCTTTCACATCTGTGTTTTTGGCATTTGTGCATTCATAACCATAGCTTTACATTTTGCTTCTCTGGAAACTATTAGAGCTAAAAGAAAAGCCAAGTGACACTTGAATATAATTCTTTCTACTGCACTGAAAATGGGTTACTTGGCATACAAAAATACTGTGTCAGTTCATTGCTTGTGCTAACTGCTCCCCTTAGTGTGGTCTTAACATACTAATGTAGTGTTTGCATCAGGAATGTTGTGTTCATCAACATACTAGGCCTGTGGTGTTTAGAGGCATGTATGCCTTCTAGATTGGAAGTAATAGTAATTCATTCTGTTTGTATTTGTTATATTTGGAACAGTTTACTGGGTATAGTTTTATGAAAATATTTTTGTCTGTACAGGCCATGTAAGTGCTTAGATGCCTGCAGAGGAAGGATTTATGTTCAATATAGGGAGGAAAAGTATTGAGGATGAAGAAATAATCACTGAATCACATTCTCAAAGTAAGATAAAAGGTAACTCAGGATTGTGGCACTGTAACATTTATCTAATAATGTTAATTGGCTACACAGCCTTGTTAAGAGGAATAAGGCTATATGTTACAAATCCTTGCCTTCATATGCCTTCAGGAGATCCACCTTTCCCTGGTGAGCACCTTGAATTAGAGAAGTAGGTCTTTAAAGATAGCAAGATGGGGTACCCCTATTTAAATCTATCTTTTTTCAAATGCTTTAAATAACACTTTACTTTGGTTACTAAATACACTTGATAATTGTGAAGTTGATCTGCATAACATGACTGGCCTCAAACAGTTGCCCTATGCAGCACGATTGAAAAAACTAAGGCTTTTCTCTGTTGCATACCACCCTCTCAGAGGCGATCTCTGTCTAACATACAGAGCCATGTCCAACCCAGAACTGTTGAACATGCTCCATGTTAGCAAAACAAAATCTACTCAAGCTACATGCTCTAGGGATATAAACCTCAGCACAACAATCAATAGAACATGCTGGAGGGATAGATTCCCTTTGCAAAGACTTCCCTTGCTATGGAACAAGGTCCCGATCTACATAACACAGAGCCCCTCACTATCACTCTTCAAGAGGAACCTTGACGAGTGGATAGATAACAGAAAGTTCACACCAGGGATCATACCAACAACTCTACTAGATAGGGGCCAAGGGTACTAGCTGCTAGATCAAGGGCCTAGGGAACTAACCAAAGGGGCGGTGAATACCGCACAATGTGGCTGGGCTAATATATGCCTTCGGGCAGATAGCCCAGTACCTACCTATGAACCTATGAATTGGAGAGTGGTAATTGTGAAGGGTATGAATTAGATAACGTACATTTAGCAAATCAAGGATTTAAGAGGATTCATTTATGGCTAGGCAGGTTTTAAGACAGGGTTGTCAAATCCACAGCCTGCAGAAACTATCTAGCCACAATGTAATTTAAGTTAAAAAAGTAAATTGAAAAAGTAAAATATCCAGATGCTGGTTTACAACAAGATCCCTTGAATAGTTTAACATGTAGCATGAAATTTTGCTTCTTTTTGGTTATCTATAGCTGCAAATCAAAGGAAAATGCTCTGATGGCTGGGTAAGCCTCCTTTTCTATAAGAAGCTTCTGTTTAGGAGTCTAAGAATAGGAAGAGAAACAGGAGAAATTATAACCCAATTACGGCAACAAAATAAATATTAAGAAGATGTTAAATGGAAGTAGGAGAGCTTTACAGTAATTTTTACAACTTTTAATGTGCTTTGGATGCTACTAGTAAATTGAGCCTTCAGAAAAGAAGGTTTTGGTCTTACCCAGCAAAAACTCAAGTAGAAAGAGACAGACATGTACCTGAGTGTACTCTTGTCAGTAAGTTTCTCACTTTTATTTTAAGATGAAATTCCAGTAGTGCTAAACTGAGCCTGAAGTCATGTTTGTTTGATATCAGAACTGGAGAAAGCCATATAAGACAGTTTAGAAAACGTATCTTGTTAATTGTAGCTGGCAACAGGTGTGCATCATTCAAATGTATTTGGCAGCTTTGGATATGAAAATGTTTGCCAATGAAATTCCTACAACAGCTTGCATTATTGTAGCAAGCTGGAAACTGTTGAAATTACTAAATATGCTGTGTAGAAAACCAGTCTGCAGCTTATGTGAAACTCTGATATGTCTGTGACTGAGGTGGAATGGATAGTTAATGTAAAAATCCAGAAGGAAGTGTGAGCATGTAAACTATGTTTTGTCCTTCAAGAAACTTTTGTCTATAGTTATTTGAAGGACAGTGTACTTCCTTAAGTAAACAATGGCAGAGGAAGCAAGTGGGTAATTACTTTATGTGGTACTATGTGAATAGCAGAAAGGAAACTCTGTGGCAGCTCTTTTGTAGAGAACATCAAAATGACCCTGGGGTTCAGAATGGGTTTCCATGAGCGGTAAGTCCTTCCACAAGTGGCCAACCCTTCTTGGTAACCCTTTCTGATTCACAAATGCCCCCAAGTGACAAAGGATTTGGAGAATCTCTTTTCTGCATAAATAACATGACCAGCTGTCATAATTAATTCAGCCAAAATGCTGCAGTCCCCCATTATAGTCAATGGAAGAGACTATGCTACAGGTAAGTGTACCAAAGTTCAATGGAGTGTGTGTGGATGCGTGTGTGCTTGTCTGCAGGGGTATGACTGAACTGGAATGACACTGTGTGTATGTGGTTGCATTAGGAGGTTTTGGTAGCAGATCAAAAGTGTAGATGAGTGTGTTTGTGTGTATGTGTATGAATTTCTGCATGAATGGGGGTACCTGTGGCAGTGTGTGTGAACAATAGGAGGTACTGCCAGCATAGCTAGCTGGAATTTTGTAAATAATTATATGTAATTTGTGAATATCAAACTGATTTAAACAAGATGCTTGTGTTACAAATGTATTAGAACTGTATGTCATTTGTATATCAAACTGATTTGTACAGATGTTTGTGTTGAAAAGGTATTTGTAAAGTGCTTGTGTTTGAAATGCATCCACAGTGTGCCCTACTGGGGAAAACAGAAATGTACATGCACTATTATAACTGTTTAAATGTTTATGATTTAACATAGAAACTGGAAGACAGGTTAACCTCAGTCCAACAAACTGTAAAATATATCTGAAATTAAATCAGTTTATAGGATAAGTCATAAATATGCTATCTTACAAGTTTTAATGCAGCCAGAGATACAAAGTCTGTACTAGGAAGCTTTCTGTATTATCTTTGGGGTCAACTAACTACTACTCTGGAAACATGGAGGTATGCAATTGTTTTATGACTTCTAGCAGCTGCCACAGATTGGAACAAAAACCCTTGTGTGTGTATTTTTACAGGTAGATGCTAAATCCTGACAGCTTCCAGCAATGGGGTGTTTGCATGGGAACTAGAAGTCAGATGACCAAAAGTGATGTCATTCTGCAAGCTATCCCATAGATAATATTTTAGATATTATTTTGAGAAGTCTCTTACTGAGACTGAGTATTCTGTCTTGGGCCTGATAACAAGAAGGGCCATTCACTACATTATCTGCCTTCCTGTTTTAAGTAAGTAGTGAATAGTGATTCTCATAGATTCAGTCAGGGATATAGTGAAGCTTAGTTTAGATATTGTTTTCCTTTATTTGTCTGAGCCTGTCCTTCAATGCTATTTTAAATATTTCCTGTGATTTGAACTCTGATGTCACTGTGAATAGATATCTAGTATTGTCTTGTTCTTTTATTTATTATTAAATAGATTTAAACCTTTCATTGTGGCTGATCTTTGTAGAGATATTTATGTTTTGAGAGTATCTGCATATTTATTTGGTAACAGTGTGTGGGAGACTTTTAATAGCCTTGTACTTGGTCAAGCTACCATTTGTATTAATATTAATTTTACTCAGTATATTGGATACCCTTGTAAGAGCCTTATGGTAGCTGGTAGGAATGTCTGACGGCAGTGGTAACTATATGATACAATAACTATGACCAGCAAGCTCCAATAAGGCAAAAACAGAGTGAACTGTTATATCAGTTTATTTGGTACCTTGGCTTTTTGATTTCAAAGAATATTCACATTATAGTAGACCCTTCAGTTATACCCCTATCCAATTAAGTTAAACCAGTTACGATGCAATTAAGTCTAAATAGCATTATTAAGGCAGCCATTTTTAAAGAAATAACACATCATTCTTTTCCTTATAACAATTGCTATCTCCAAAATATATTGCATCCAATACTTATAAAGTTAGATTGCTGTCAATGTTCATCCCCCATATCTCAAAACTGGACATTGTTGTATGGAATCATGTTTGCATCCATCTGTTCATAATGTTGAAGTTTATAAGTGTGTGCCAGTCTTTAAAAGTACTTGGGTAATAACATACTGTGAACAATTGAACACTTCTGAATAGTTTATTTGAAAAGTATTTTCCCTTTTAGATGAGTTGCTCTCCCTATGTTTTTTATTATAAGATCAGTTTATATGATTCTTGATTTTTTCCTGTTTTCTGTACTTGTTTTATTTTTCTGCACAGATTAATTGACTTATAAAACCTTAGGGCCATTACTATTACTCTTGGGCCTGAATGGCAGTCTGAGATGTTGAGAAACTGCTCCTTTTAATATTGATTCTACAGTTGGTATTTATGGTCTTGAATCTGAATCTCTGTCTTGATGGTGGCTTCATGTTTAGTACTTGACCTTTATCCAACAGTGCCACCATCAGCTCCCTTGTCTTTGGAGCTTATGTTGTGCCCCTCAGGGTCATTACCAGAGTAGTCATCTTGGACCTTTTTGAAACCAGAACAGACTTTGGTGTCGGTCGTGATTCTGAGTCAGAACATTTGTTGCACTGGTACTCCCTGAGATGATATACACCTTCAATGCAAGCACTGCTCATTTCATCTGTGAGACTTTCCCCTGTGCCGGAGGCCATACAGATTGCTTTTCAGGACAGTTGTACTGATCTTCTATAATATTCTGTTTCAGTTTCCACCTAGAAGAGGTAGTCTTCCTCATCTTTAGGTTCTCCCTTCCAAAAATTCCTAGGTGGGTTATGTGCAAAATGAAGCATGCTGATTAGCCTTTTTAATTACATACTGCTGATCTTAATGACAGGGATGATATTGAATCTCTCATGGCCTGCCAGATAAACATAATTTTGGGAATGCTCTGAAGATGATGTTGCAAAGGGAGGATGGCCCACTGACCCATATATTCCCCACAGTGGACATTATTGAAGACTTTCTGGTCAACCCATTAAACCCCATGAGACATCTTCCTGTTTGTGGCTATTTTGAAAATATCGACGGATGTTACATGGGAGAATCCAGACATAGTAAGCCTGGTTGCTAGGCTGAGAGACTATGTCCTTTACTATTAGGAGAAATGGATTTCTGCTCTGAGACTCCTAATCAGGATGTCTTGGTGGCTGTGACTGTGGGGCTTCTACATTTCTTTGCCCTGTAGTTCACCACTCAGTAGAGCAATACACCTCCTATGAATACTTTCATATGCATCCTGTAGATTTTCCATAAGGTTGTTTCACTGCCTGGTCTACATGGTGGAGTTCTAGGGTGATGATTCAGAAGAAATGCACTAAGACATCAAACAACTGCCAGAAGTACTCACGAATGACAGCAGGATTGTCACAATCAACATTTTCTACAATGGCAAACTTTAAGAGGCACATCTCTTACAACACAGCAGAAGCCATTAGTGTGGGATCTGGCATGGCGTTTTTCCAGTGAGCATGGCTTCAGTGGTCCAGCTTTGCTGAGGTCATTAAAGATAGCTTTGCTCATGCTCTTCTTCTGGCTGATTATCATCCTTCCTGTACTATAGCCTTTACACCAATACCTTCACTTTCGCCTCAGTAGAATTTTATAAACTTTACATACTCTCTATGTCCTATTAGTATCTTTCATACCTATCTCCTGTTCATTCCTATCCTCCCTCCCACCTTACCTTTCTTTCCTCATCTCTACCTTACCTTAACACTGAATACCACTTCACTATACATATCTCACTTTCCTTTAACTTATACCTACCTACCCCATTCTATCATACGTACTGCCAACCCAGCACATGATGTACTGCCTCACACCGTCCTCCTATATCTTTCTCTCATCTCCCTACCTGCTCCACCTACTCTCCTCCCATCTATACCATGCAATATATAGTCAACAAATGTACCTATTTGTTTACTGGTATACTACTGTTAACTACATAGATCATGTAAATATACACGACTTGTCATCCAGTTTGCATTATCCACTGTAAATGTTTGCCTACCAGTATTTGATCTTTAACCACTTTTATGTATATTATGTGTCATGAATTTCCAACTACTATACTTTGTAAATAATATGTACTCTATTTAGTTGTATTCTGGAGCTTTTCTCTCCGGGCCTCTGCTGAAAACGGGCATCTGCCCAGTCGAACCTCCCTGGTAAACAAATGCCAAATAAACAAATAATTAAGGTGAACTTCATGAATTCTGTCTTTCAAGGGCTGATTTTATTTGTGGCCTAAAGTGGAAGCACACCTGGACAACATGAAGAAAGACTGTTGTGGCTGCTGGAGTTAAATATCGGCCTCCATAATGTCCTTTCTCCAACATACAGATGAGTTCTTGTCTAATGTGGTTTGGCAATGAACAACTACCACAGAAACAACATCTGTATGGAAAATTCATTACCGTGTCTCAGAGAAGTCATGGATTCAGAACTAAGGGTTCTTGGCAGTCTTCAAGTAACTATAGGCCACCTATGGGTGGCAGCAGCATCGATGAGGTCTTGTCTGCCTGTTCCCTTCTGGCGGCAGCCAGGGAGGTTCCTTTTTCCCATGTGCTCTTCCAGAAATCCATAAAGGTGGATGGACAGGTAAGGACAGTTATATCCATGTGTTGCATGGTACCTTTTCTCACAGCTCTTGCTCATTCATCTCTTCCGTTATGGACACCCCCCCATTAGAAATAAGTGCCAAAGAAGGAGGTCTAGAACCTCCTACTCAAATAAGCCATCACAGAGGTCCTGCCAGGTGAGAAATAGTCTGGATGTTACTGAAAGTTCTTTTTGTGTTAGAAACAGACTAGGGATATCAGGCCTGTATTAAATCTCAATGGAATAAATACATTTATCGCCAAAGAAACCTTTCATACAGTTTTGATGGAGTCAGTCCTTCTTTGTCTAAAAAGACTGGATGTGCTCTTTCAACCTCCAGGATGTCAGGATGTCTATCACCACATAAAGATTGCAAAGGGGTCCTGCAGAGTTCCAAATTTCAAATCTGGAGATGGTCGCTTCCATTTCTGGATTCATCCATTTGGTCTCAGCTGCCAGGGTGTTTACCAAATATTTGCCTATGTTGACAGAAATATTAGAAAAGGAACAGAGTTTTGATTCTTTTCTGAAGTGCTTAGTTCTGACAGTGTGTGTGAGTGTTTGTGTGTGTAAATATAAATATATACATATATGTGTGAATACCAAATATGGCTGAATATGCATTTAGTCAACTTCTGTTTGGTTGATACAGCTTGGTTGACTAATCAGATGGTCAGCAGGTGTATGAGAATGCAGAATTCCTGAGGCTGGAGAATATGCCCTCTTCCTGATATTGTGCAGTTTCGGAGTCTGTTTATTTTATTAGTATGGGCAAAAAGCAATGTTTTCTCTTTTTTCATTCTAGTTTTGCATGCACCAGAGTTAATACTTGGTGTACGTGTAGAAACGTTCACATTTGTGTTGTTGACATACTCAGCAAGATTATGGTCTGTCGATCTAATTTAGTAGATCCATATATTTACATGCATGAATTTTTAATTTTTCATTGAAGTGTGCTACTAACTCTGAGTAACAAATAAAAAATAAATAAATAAAAAATCATCTCTATCTAAGCAAATTTTAGAATCAAGCATTAAAATGGGTCATGCAAAGGAAGAAAAGTCTGTGTCTATCTTGTGAAGCTCTAGACTCAATGAAATAGATTTGATGAATTGGTTCTAGGAAAAAAATAACACTTGGCAATCCATGTGTGAACCATACATATATATATATATATATATATATATATATATATATATATATATATACACACACACACACACACACACACACACACACACACACACACATGCACACACATGCATATGTGTGTGTGAGAGTGCTTGTGTGTGCATGCAAGAATGCATGTCATACAGCCATATATACATACAAGGCTATCCTGCTCTTAGATGTCATTTTTCTGTTTTCAAATGAAGTTGAGAATATTTCTTGATGAGAAGCACCATCAAATGCAGCTTTACATGTATAGATTTCATACCCATTGAAGTCTGTGGAACTAAGGTACCAGTGATTGTAATTTTAAAACAGAATTTATTTTTATTACATATATTACTTTGTCTGAGGCTGTAGTTTTTGCTAATATATGCAGACTAAAACACAGACCTTCATATGCAGGTGTATTTACAGCTTTTAGTTTCTGTACCTATTAATGTTGTCTCATGTATGCAATTGTAGAACTGTATATGATTTTTCCTTTTATACAAAAGTTAATGCGCTGTACATTCAGTTAGTAAAACCAGAGTTTAAGAGCAGTAGAACATAATATTTGATGAAGCATTATTAATTAATTTTAAATCATTACTATAAAATTGCATTAGACAGGAAAAGTCTTACAAACATTCACATTTAATTTATTACATTTAAAGTAAGAAAATGGACACTGCAGAGAGAAACTAAACAAGAAAAATAAGACATCCTGTTTATATAAATGTTATGTTGTTTTGCATCTCACATGACTCATTTAGGTGTAACATATAAAAATGTATTTAACATGAAATAGTATTTTAGGCTGTTAATTCAAGCAGTACTTCCTACACTGCCAAAAATGAAAAAGAGAAGTTTGGCAGCTTATTATTAACATTACAGGAACAGAAAATGAACCTTAATTACCTTCAGTAATAACACTTCTACAATAATGCGGTATCCTGCTGTCAGTATCCACCTGCTGAGGCAAATACACGATTACCGTACATCAATTGATATTCATTCATTTTAGCTATATGGATATCAAAAATTATTTGTCACTACATTTTATGAATTTTAGTATTGGGTGTCTTACAGTTTTATTAGTCCAGGACTGAGGCCTAAGCCCAGTGAACCTTATAAATGTTAACAATGTTAAAAACAGTTTCAACCTTAGCAAGAATAGTGCCTACAGATGTAACCAAAATGCTGTATCCATACTATGGAAGACTCTTAATCACAGTACTTACGGACCGCTAGGATTAAAAGGGTTTGCAATTAGTGTAGGTTGTATAATCAATCACTATGTTTCTGCGATCTGTGTTGACTCTCTATACTCATTATCCCGTTCTAACCCCTCCTTATGTTTCATGAACAATTAACTATACGTATTAAGTAATACAGAAAAATATATACAATGGCCACCAAGGAGACTCACACGAATAACTTAAAAATGTGAAAACTGTTAAGAGCCAATCACTTAAAACTTTTAATGAACTTATAATAATGTGAATACTTCTTGTTTGGGAGATGAACACACTTACTACTGTATGGTTTTTATTATTTTTTTGATAAGTTTATTAAAGGTTTTCATTGAGTGGTTCCCAGCAAAGTTATTGTGGCTTTCAATGTTTCTTTGTTATTACAGAAAGTTCATTTAATTTGTCAGCAGCATGTGTTTCAAGATATCATACAAGTTCTGTATATTTTAAGCTGATACAAATGAGCTGATGTTTGTTTTATTGCTGTCATTCTCGCTGCTGGAAATGTGAGTCCTATTGATATATTTTCCCATGGTGGGGATGCAGCTATATTTTGAAACCCAGGTGACAGGTAATGAAACTGGGTGCAAATTGAAAGACAGTGGATCATATCACAATCCTCAGACAAGTAAGAGTAAAGGTGTGGAAATGAGAACATATAGTAGTTCAAGGCTGCAGTATCTCGGAGTATTCCCCTTATGCAGTGGTATATGTAAGAAGCAGGGGTGTGGGGATGCAGGAGTCAAAGCTTCTGCTCACAAAATACTCTAATGGCATTACTCTGACGTTTGATATTTGCTGTATATGTGTGTCATTCACAGTTTTTTTTTTTTGCAATTGTAGGACTTAATAATGTGAAGGTTCCTTGCTGGCTATCTGAAGCTCATATTTACAAGTATCTGCAGGGAATGGAAATGTACTAATGTTTACTCACTTATCACTGGCACATGTATTACAGCATGATAAGGAGACAGTTGCATTAAAATGATCATATTTGATAATTTTTTTTTATTAGTTTAGATGATACAGAAGAACAAAAATAAATTAACTGAAACCCATTCTGACTTTTCTTCATTTGAATCTCATGGTTTCAAGAAATAGCAGAACCAGTTTTATGCTGTGGAATTAATCTAAAACTTGTGACTTATTTGGCTTTCTTCTAGAATATGAAACCATCACCCACTTACAATGACCTTTACAGGTATTCAAACTGGACTTTTGTGAATGAGTGGTTTTAACCTAATTTTCTTGTGATGTCCTCTATTTTCCAACATTTCTAGCCTGTCTAGCATGGTCGTATTGGACTGCAATACATATTGTGGTAAATTTTGATTTGCAGATGTAGTCATTTGCACATTAAAATATTGTACTACTTTTCTATCCCTTTAAGATGGCATTTTCTTTATTCAATTACTTTTCAACACTATCAGTTGCTTTTAGTTATTGGTATAACCTGTAGACAGTAAATTAGAAGGTTTACAGATATATCAGATCGCTAGCTTTGAAGGTACTGAGAAAAGGAACACATTTCCAAATTGGCTCTGATTCCCCGTATATTAGATATGTGCATAATGGGTATGGAAATCTTTTTTCAAACATCTTAATGGTCACCATAGATAAGATGAGTTCTTCAAAGTTCTCATGCATTTTTATTCATGAAACCTTCTCTTTTTACCATTCTGTCTTGCCATATACTGAAAAAGTAGTCAGGACGACATATGCATGTTTGACACTTTAATGTGGAATTACCACTGTGTAACTCATGGCTTTTGCATTTAAAGGTCTGGACTGTCATATATTTGAGGACTTCTCATTTCCCCTGGGATATAGTGATCTTTGAGTAAGTATGCCTATGTAGCAGGGTGTGGGGGAGCAGTCCCCTATTTTGAGAGGCAAAGTAGGTTTGCAGCTGCAAAATATATCTTTTTTGGAGTGGCCTAAGAGACATCTGTTTAAAAAGTTTACATTTAGATAATTGTAGTTATGAGTGGTGGTCACAGAGGAGACAGATATGGAGACCTACAGAGTACATGATGTGTCATGATACAGTCTGCAAAAGTTCAGAAAATTTAAATTTTCACATTTCATTTTTCAAAAATATAAATATTGGCAACTGTTATTTGAATTGTATATGCTGATATGCATTAGCAGACAGTCAGGAGCATTTCAGACATACTGATGTTTCAGTATTTGAGTGGTGCATCAGAATTAGTGGAGTTAAATGAGAAGACACACAAAATATGAATTGGCAACTTTTCCAAAAGCATCAATCAAAACATGTATAACCTTGAATTTGTTATAGATATATTTATCTAGATTGTTTAATATATGAGATATGACAAAAAGGAATGTGGAGTTTAAAATGGAGAGTAACATCTACTTAGACTAAACTGATGTTGAAGCTGGGCAAAGGAGAAACCTAACTTAAAACTGCACTTGTACTGATGAGAAACACAATTAATAAAGGCAATGACTTCTGTTTTTATATTTTTTCTTGCAGATCACTTGCTAAATTGTTTACAACCTTAGAGGAATACAACATATGCTGCTGTAATGTAAGCAGAGTGTAATTCTTAGCACATAGCAAAAGATGATTGCATTAGTATGGATGCTATGCAAAGCTGTAAGGCCTGTTAAACTGCTTAAGCTCATACCTATACCAAGTCAGAGTTTTAAGGTTCCAGTCCCAGACTCCAGCTTTTCATTGTTATATTACTACTTCATCATGAATTTATAACATAAATGAAAACAGGCATGACATGGGTGAATGCTGATAAGGAATCAAGGAAGTTATAGGGAAAGAAGGAAATATTTGTGGAACAGATACACAGTGGGGATAACTGGATTAAGAAGTATTCATCTGACAAATATAATGTAAGGTTTGAAAAAAGAAGACTAGTTCGTTCATTATTTTTCATGACTTGCTTTATCCTGTTCAGGGTTCTTGGGGAGTTAGAGGCTATCCTGGCAAGCAGTAGGCATAAGGCACTGGACTAGTACTGAATGGGATACCAGTCTATCACAAGATGCACATGTGCACACACACACACACACACACACACACACACACACACACACACACACACACACACACACACTATTGGCAGTTAGGATGACCACCGATTCACCTACTGCATATCTTTTGGCTGTAGAAAAAAATGACAGCACCTGGTAAAACCATGTGTAGGATGCATGTAGTGTTCTAGACAAGGCATCCTGGTTGGAAACTAAATGGAAGAACAAGACCTGTGACAGGATGCAGTGCTAATATGTGTACTAGTGTGCCTTCAAGATAATCTCAGAAAGAATGATGAAATTGAGAAACCCCTTGTACAAAGTAGTCAACACAAATGCTGGCTGGTGTTTTACAAAGTAAGACCACGGGAAGTGAGGATTGAAAGTGGCACAATACTGTAGCATTATCATCAGATATACTGATTTTCCATTTTTCTGGGTCATATATTGATAAATCTCAAACTTGGACTTCTGAGAATTGGAAAACACAGGATTTTCACTGAATTTGGCACTTCATGCCAGAGCACTCATTTACCCCTACTCGTATTTAAATGGAAACTGGATGGTATTTCTAAACTTTATTCAAGTGAAATGGAAAAGCAAGGGGTCCATCTCAGGAGCTCCCATAGAAAATTGTCTTTAAGATGAGGAAAAAGAGAAAGGAGCTACTGTGAGCAACTCACCGCAACCTTGTAGCTACCCACTGAAATCCTAATGCATGATACTGTCACATAACTGGAGACTGTGCAGTCTACTGTCACATAACTGGAGACTAGGCAGTCTACTGTCAGATAACTGGAGACTGGGCAGTCTACTGTCACATAACTGGAGACTGGGCAGTCTACTGTCACATAACTGGAGACTGGGCAGTCTACTGTCACATAACTGGAGACTGGGCAGTCTACTGTCACATAACTGGAGACTGGGCAGTCTACTGTCACATAACTGGAGACTGGGCAGTCTACTGTCACATAACTGGAGACTGGGCAGTCTACTGTCACATAACTGGAGACTGGGCAGCCTACTGTCACATAACTGGAGACTGGGCAGCCTACTGTCACATAACCGGAGACTGGGCAGCCTACTGTCACATAACCGGAGACTGTGCAGCCTACTGTCACATAACCGGAGACTGTGCAGCCCACTGTCACATAACCAGAGACTGTGCAGTCTACTGTCACATAACTGGAGACTGTGCAGCCTACTGTCACATAACTGGAGACTGTGCAGCCTACTGTCACATAACTAGAGACTGTGCAGTCTACTGTCACATAAATGGAGACTGTGCAGCCTTGTGCAGGAAGTCTTGGTTTTAATCTCGGTCCCAGAAGATAATCTGCAGGTTGAGTGAGTAGAATGGTACCGAACTGTCAAGCAGATTAAATATTTAGATTATGGAATAAAACATCTTGTTGGGAAGAAATCTTAAATGATATATAATACAAGGAGGAGGAGGCCATACATAAATTTATCAAAAATATGGCTATGACTTTTGTAGATGACTGTGGCAGATTATAAGGGTGATTCCGGTGGCCCACAGCTCCAAGGAAACCCATATCCAGCCAAGAAAATAATTTGAAAAGCTTGATGTTCAGCATGTAAGATAACTTATTTTGGTTAGTTTATGTGCTGAATATAACAAGCAAAGTGAGAGATAGTTATCTAGCTTAAAAAAATGCCAAGTGACAGCCACTGCAAGTAATTTCATATACTTGCAGTACTTGTCATTTGTGCATGCACAGCAGAGTCCTGTGAAGATACCCATTTTGGGAACTTTATTCTTTCAAGCAAGGAATTGTTTATTTACTTAAAATGATGGATAGATAAATAAATAAATACATGCCTGTAATATTATTTACTACTTTGAAGAAAGCAACAGTATTCATGTTTAGAGGCAGTCAGAATGTCAACTATTTATTGCACACTTGATTCAGAAAGCACAGTTGCCTTTTATGATCTTTTTTTGCCTTCCAGTCTTGTTGTAATCATCAGACCTGATTCTCCAGACCAAGGTATTACCTCTGTTCCCCAACATCTCAGACTGAGTCTTCCAAGGCAAGAGTTAGGAATTGGGTGCCATAATCTGGTGTGAAGTCATGACTTTTTTCTTCTGTTTTGTACCCCTCCATTTCTGGCAGATAGGTATGATGCATTGTTGGACTTAGCTCCTACAGGTGCATGCATTTCTAAATAGCCACTATGGTGACCTAGAGAGTGACCCCGTCCTTGGCAGGCTTACGCCCCATTGCCCCTTGTCTTCTAGGACAGAGTATATGCCTGCATTCGAATTAATAGCTGCAACTCCTGCAGTAACATATATATGAAATCCTCCCTACAGAATGAATGGGTAGCCATTTTCAGCTGTTCACTATTAACCCTCCCTGGTCAACTCATCCAGTATTTAGACTGTTAATAAAACCTGGTTCATCTCGGCTCTAGTTAGAGCTTTATCCACAGAGTAGGCCCACAAATAGGTGAGATATTAGCATTTGCTTTCATATTGTTTTGCTACAAACATGGGTGATCCCTTTGAAAACTCAGAAATAAATATATTTTTGCAGACTATTACATGCTATTATTTATTTCATTCATGTATTTGTTAACCAGATAGGTGGGTTGATTCATGCACCCATTTTAAGTATGACCAGAACCATCTGCAGCAGTACAAAATGAAATAATAGAAACTGAATATACTGACACAGGTAGGTCATTCTTCTTCTTCTTTCAGCTGCACCCGTTATGGGTCGCCACAGCAGATCATCTGTTGCCATTTCTTCCTGTCCTCTGCATCTTGCTCTGTCACACCAACCACCTGCATGTCTTCTCTCACCACATCCATAAACCTTATCTTTGGCCTTCCTCTATTCCTGTTACCTGGCAGCTTTATCCTTAGCATATTTTCCCCAATATACTCTGCATACCTCCTCAGCACATGTCCAAACCAACGTAATCCTGCCTCACTGGCTTTGTCTCCAAACCTTCCAATCTGGGCTGACCCTCTAATATACTTATTCCTAATCCTGTCCATCCTTGTCACACCCAGTGCAAATCTTAACATCTTTAACTCTGCCACATCAAGCTCCGACTCCTGCCTTTTTGTCAATGCCACTGTCTCCAACCCATTATAACATAGCTGGTCTCACTACCCTCTGTAGGCCTTCCCTTTCACTCTTACTGGTACTAGTCTGCCACAAATCACTCCTGACACTCTTCTCCACCCACTCCATCCTGCCTGTACTCTCTTCTTCACCTCTCTTCCACACTCACCATTACTCTGAACTGTTGATCCCAAGTACTTAAACTCATCCACCTTCGCCACCTCTACTCCCTGCATCCTCACCATTCCTCTATCCTCCCTCTCATTCACACACATATATTCTGTCTTAGTCTTGCTGACCTTCATTCCTCTTCTCTCTAGAGCATATCTCCACCTCTCCAGGGTCTTCGCCACCTGTTCCCTACTCTCACTACAGATCACAATGTCATCTGCAAACATCATAGTCCACGGGGACTCCTGTCTGATCTCGTCTGTCAACCTGTCCATCACCATTGCAAATAAGAAAGGGCTCAGAGCTGATCCTTGATGTAATCCCACCTCCACCTTAAACACATCCATCACTCCCACCGCAGACCTCACCACTGTCACACTACCCTCGTACATATCCTGTACCACTCTTACATACTTCTCTGACAGTTCCAACTTTCTCATACAATACCACAACTCCTCTCTAGGCACCCTGTCATATGCCTTCTCTACAGGTAGATCATTAAATTATCTAATTAACAAACATATTTACATGCATTAAATGCAGGCAGTTAGTAAACATATTTACATACACAAAGCAGCAAATTAGTGGATCAAGCTAGGTAATACTATATACATATGTGAAATGGTACATTATTGAACATAGGCATACACTTGAATATACTGTATATTGCACACTTACTGGGCACACCTATACATTAATGAGGGCAAGTTCATTGAGTGTGTTTTCTCTGATTTCTTTTAATCATGGTTTGTCAAAACTACATGCACTTATATGTGAGCTAAAACACATTACAGTTGAGTTTCTCATGTTTCTGAGGTATTTAGTTGGTATTTATACTTTAGGGCTTGTGGGGCCGTGCACTAACCACATGGATTTTGTGGGGACTCTGTACTCTCCCACATGTAGAGTGGGGTGGGGGTTACTCCCTACAAAAATGTATATGTATTTTTTTGCATTTTTAGACATTTTCAAGCTACACATCTTAATAAAGAAAAATCACTAAAGGGTATCTTGATTTTAGATGACTTAACTAAAGACAGGGAAAGCATTACACTGCAAATAATCGTTTGGGCGTAGTTTAAGACAGCATCACTTTAGGTTTACTCAGATGTCATTAACATAGACTAGGTATAAAATAGATGGTAAAGCAGATTGAGGCAACATAGTAGACTACTAGTAAAGACCAAAGTTGCTGCAGATGCTTTACAATTGTCATTGAAGCAGTGGCAATTGAATATGTTTTCAAGTGCTAATTTAATTTAGTTTGACAGGTTTGGTAGTTACTTTTATTATGCATATCTGGAGGGAACTGGTTACAGTTTGCACAGGCAGTCTTGCCAGTGCTTTCTCATCCAGAGCTAATGCAAAGCAGGGCATTTCTACAGTAATAGCTTCTTGGCTTTTTACTCTGAGAAACAATGAGTGGGAGTGAACAGTGGAATGTTTGCAGGATGTGGGCAGCAGTAAACCTTTGAGGAGTGTAAAGGTTAGGAACCTTATTTTCTTTTCATGCCCATGTTATACTAAAAGAGAAAGGAAATGCAGCTGGATTACAGACTCATCATTTTATTACAGTAAAGAAAAGGTTCAGACTTTCTACAGTTTTGCACACTTGTGCTGACAATCAAAATGAAGAGCATTCAGTTGATATAGACTAGCGATCTGACAATCTACATTTTGCACCTTATAAGTTCAAGTTAAAACAAGCAAAATACTGTTTGGCAACTTAACTTCAATCCGCTTTAGATTTCCAGGTGAAACAATTTATAATATGTGAAAGGTACTTCATAAACATTTGCAAGATCAGAATGATTCAAAATACTTAACAAGCACTAATCATTAGTGTATTTCCAGACAGTAATCATGAATTTTTGATTGCCAGGGAAAATATCTAACAGGTAATAAGATCAAGCCATAGCAGGTTCAAAACAGTTTTGCTTAAGTTATCAGAACAAGTAGAGGTATGCAACAAACTGTGCTGGACAAAAATGTACAGACTATCAAAAGTGACACATTATTTTAAATCTTGTTTTAAATTCTAGCTACAAAACATAGAAGCGGTAATCAGTCAAGGCCTCACTACATATAAAGTAACATTATGCATTATTCACACAAATTCCTGAGGGATCTGTACCTACAGAAAATGATTCTAATCAATAAGCATATTGCATCCAATGCACTGGATAAATCAGTCTGAAGTCAGCTCAGTGCTGAAGATCAGCCCTCCAAGGGTGACAGTGAGATCCCTTTCAGGCAGCAGTTGTGTCTTGGGACTGAAAAAGAGGCACAGTCATGCTGTTAGACTGCTGAATATGGCTTCTGACAGAAAAATCAGTTTGTGATCATAGCTTTGAAGGTCATCTTATACACCATTACATCACCCCTTCCCACCTTTAATGAAAATAACATGTTCATAATATAGTACATCACCATTTCTTACTTACTCGAGTAAGGAGCTTGGTTTGTTTTGCTATGCATTAACAAAGTGGACTAAAATTTAGTCCCAAAGATACTTACATGATTATAAACAAAGCAATGTCAACTCTAGATCAGTATAACACTGTGCATTCAAAATAGCAGAACTTAACAGCTTACCAGGTTGAAAAATAACAACAAACAAATATGGATAATTAAACTACTATTATTTTACAAACAAATTTAAAGATTTCTTGCACCTCATTAAGTGTAGACTGGATGAAGTTCTTTCTGAGTTCAATCACTGATGCTGAATTCACTGATTTCTGTTTTCAACTGGAAATCACAGTGCAGTTTCAAAGTGCACTAGCAGTGATTCCTTTTCTATTTAGTTTTAATTTCTTTCTTTTTCTTTTTTTGGTGTCTGCGCAGCAATTGAGTTTGTATACAGAAATTCAGGGGGTGTGAGGATATATATAAAGCTTGCCCTTATAAATACTTTTAAAATATTTATTTATTTATTATTTATTTATTTTCAGTTTGGTTACTGGGGAAGTCCACTGGGCCAAGAAGTGCCCATTTTCAGTGGAGGCCCGGGGAAAAAAGCTCCGTGAACAGTATAATACAATATAGGTTACAAAAATGCAAATAAATGTTGCAAAGTGAAATACCATACAATAAAGGTTGCAAAAACAAATAAATGTTACAATGTGAAATAAAGAGTAGGGTACATACATTTGAGAGATTCAGAGTGTAAAGTACATTATAAGACAGTTTAACAACTTGACAACAGATTTTTTTTTGAAACAATATTCATATGCTTGGAGTCAATTAAAGTCTGTTAGTTCTAGATCTTTTGAGAAATAAGAACAAGTATGAGAGTATAGTGGAGTGGGGGTAAGGGGAGCTTAGTTGGGAGTCCCTAGAATTTAAGTGGGGTGAAAGCAGGAGAATTTCCATTTGGAAGACAGGTGAAGAAAAAGTTGAGTTTTGAAGGATTCAGTGTTGGGTATAGTCCTAAGTGAAGGAGGCAGAGAGTTCCATTTTTTACCTAGAGAAAAGAAGAGTAAAAGCTAGCCAGCGGGTCATTTGGGTTTAGAAATGGAGATTAGGTTTTGGTGTTCTGATCTCAGTGATCTGTTAGGGATGTATGGAGGAAGGATGTCCTTTAAGGCTGGGCATTTATCAGGGGAGAATATTAGCTTGTGAGCTGTGGTTAGTTGTAGATAGTCTAGATGGTTAGGGAGTTCTAACCAGTTCAGAGAATGAAGGCTGAGGCAGTGGTGAGCTGATGTTTTGGATTTGGTGGCAAATTTAGAGATCTTATTATAGCAAGCTTCGAGCTTAGAGGTGTTGGTAACAGACAAATTGGTTAGAAGAGGGGCTTCATATAGAAGGGAAGGTAGGAGGTAGGTTGTTGCCAGGGTATGCCTAGTGGAGTTTGAAAGAAAGTGGTTGTTCCTAAATGGCATACCTAGCTTTTGGTGGGTTTTCCTAATGTTTTGTTATATGTGAAGATCAAATTTGAGGTGTTCGTCAATGGTGATGCCAAGGAGTTCTGCAGAGGGGACCACTTCAATGGCAGTGTTAGTTTGGCTTAGAACATTGAAAGTGTTTTTGTCCAAGGAGGAAACCTTGGAAGGGAGAAACATTAGTATTTTGGATTTATTGGAGTTGAGAGAAAGGTGGTTTTGGTGCATCCAGTTCTCTGTAGTGGTAAAGGCTAACTGGGTTTTGGTCAGGAGTTCAGGAAAGTTTGGGGCAGAGCAGATCAAGGTAGAGTCATCAGCGTATTGGATGACTGTGGTTTCAGGGATGAAGGTGTGAAGGTTATTTATAAAGATGTTGAAAAGCATGGGTCCTAGGATGGATCCCTGAGGAATGCCAGTAGGTGTAGGCAAAAAGGAGGAGAAGGAGTTCTTCCATTTGACTGCTTGAGATCTATCAGATAGGTAACTGGAGAACCAGGATAGAGTATTTGGGGAGAGATTGAGATTAGCCAGATGATGAAGAAGGTGGGTGTGGGAGATGGTGTCAAAGGCTTTTGAAAGATCTAACAGAACTGTGGATACAATGAGTCCAGAGTCTCGTGCTAGATTGACAGTTTCTAGGAAGGATAGTAGGGCAGTTATGGTACTGTGGCCAGGTCAGAAGCCGTGCTGGGTGGGTGTCAGGAGGTGATTTTGAATTAGATAGGGTAAAAGTTGGTGGTGGACACATTTTTCTAGAATTTTAGATATTGGAGAGAGTAGGGCGATGGGGCGGAAGTTATAAATAGTGGTGTTTTTGCCTCCTTTGTGAAGAGGTAGAATGTAGGCTGAACGCCAAAGTTTTGGTACATATGACTCATTTAAGGATCTATTAATCAGAATACTAATTGGGAGAGCGATACCTTCAGCTGCATGTTTGAGGAAGGAAGAGGGAATGTTGTCTGGGGCATTAGAGCATGGCTTTAGCTTGGAGAGAAGATTTTTTATAAAAGTGGTGGAGACAGGTTTGAGATGGAAATTGAGAAAAGTGTTTGGGTTGTTGGGTGAAGTAAAGAGGGAGTTAGGTGGATTGTTGTTAGGGAATGTTTTGGTTAGTTTAGCTATGGCTTCAGTAAAGAAGGTATTGAAGTGGGAGCTCAGTTCATTGTCGGATAGATTAGGGTCAGGGCAAGGGTTGTTTTGAGATCCGGGATGAAGAAGGGAATTGACTGATTTCCAGAATTGTTTTGGGTTTTTATTGTTATTGGACTGAAGTTTATTATAGTAGTTTTTTTTGTCTTTGGTAATAAGTTTTTTTACTTGGTTGCGGAGTTGGGTATATAGGATTAAGGTAGAGGACAGTTTATTTTTCTGGTAGAGCTTCCAGGATTTGTCTCTGTGACGCATAACTTGTTTAGTTTCTTTGGTCAGCCATGGTGCGGAATTAGTTTCGATATGCTTATTTCTTAGGGGGGCTAGGGAGTTAAGGGTATCTAGGAAGATAGAGTTAAAATGCTCAACAGCATTGTCAAGTGGGAGGGTATTTAGAGGTTGCCAGTTAATTTGTTTAAAGATGTTAGAGAAAATTAAGGGGTTGAAGTTACTGAGGTTACGAGTTTGAATGTAGAGATGTTGGTGTTGGATGGAGCTACTTGATCGAAGGATGAAGGCAGGGAGATGGTCACTGAAGGTGTCGGGGATAGTGCCACAGAGAGTGATTTTGTTTGGATGGGAGACTAGAATCCAATCTAAGATGGACCCTGGGGGGTGATTTTTGTTAGGGCGAGTAGTAGAAGAGATTACTTGGGTGAAGTTTAGAAGGTTAATGGAAAGTGAGGGGGATGGTGTGTTAATTTTATTTCAGTCGATGTTGACATCACCTAGAATATAGGTTTCATATTTTATTTGAGTTGAGGCCCAGTATAGAATATCTTCAAGGGTGGAGATATTGTTGCCAGGGGAGATATATAAGGAAATGAAGCAGATATTCTTATGTTTATTTAATCGGAGAAGGCCAGCTGTGATTTCGGAATTTTTGAAATTAGGGGTAGGGATTTGAAGAGGAATTAGAGAGAGAAGAGTGGAGTAAATTAGAGCAGAGCCTCCGCCTTTTTTGTTTAATCGGTCACTTCTGAGGATGTGGTAACCAGGCGGTAATATTTCAGAGTCAGTGATATGGGGTTTTAGCCAAGTTTCAGAGATGGCTAGGATGTCGGGTTGATTGTGATTAATCCAGGCTTGCACATGGTGACATTTGTTGTTAAGGCTCTGGGCATTAATAGTGAAGATTTTCAGAGTGTTAAGGGGGGAAGTGGGCAGTGGAGAGTTATTTGTTGTAGGTGAGGAAGAGGGTGGAGGGATGGAGTAGTTTGTGCTAAGGCAAGGGCCAGGGTTAGGATGAATGTCTCCTGATAAGGCTAGGACATTGCAGGTGATGAGTTTTGGTCTACAAGGTTTGTATAGTAGGTATTTGTTAGGGTTTAGCAGAAGATTCAGAGAGTGAGTTGTAGCTGAGTAGAGAATAGTTTGGGATGAAAAAGATGTAATAGGTTGGGTGGAATAAGGGAGGAGGATACGGAGTGAAAGTGAGAGAGTTGGAGAGGTTGTAGTTGGGGGTTAGGGATAGTTTGAGTAGGAGGGAGGAATAGATGAGCTTTATGGGAGCAAGTAGCAATATACAGGGTATTAGTAAGATGAGAATGGAGCTGGGAGTTGAATAGTTAAGGGGAGTTGGATGGGCATGTTAGGACAGGGTAGGGTAATGTACGGTGAAGAGGAGAATAAGTGGTATGCTATTTGAGGAGGGAAAGGTTTAGAAGTGAATGGCGAGAGTTAGATATTGAAGGCAAGAACAATGGAAGAATAAGTGTATAGGGATATTGGAAAAATGTAGTGGGAGGATTAGTAGTGGGAGTGGAAAGAGAGGTGGAGTGTTCTTAATTAGAGAATAGGGGAGGGGTAATTGGAAGATGACTGTGATTGGATAGTAGGTTAGGTAGGTGGAGTATGTTAGGTATAAGTGTAGGTGTGCTGGGGGCAGGTGGGAATTGGGGGTAGGGTAGGGGAGCAGAGTGAGCCCGCAGGGCGAATGGAGCGGGAAGAGCCACAGAGGAGTTCACCCAGGGAGAAACAATCAGAGGAGCATAAGCTAAGGTAAAAATAGGTGAGGAGGTGAGATGACACAAAGCCTTGATAGAATTTAGAATAAACTGAGAGGATAGGCAGTGAGGAATTTAGGAAGAAAGGGAGATAGAGTGGGACTGTAGGCCCTTACAGGATATGGGAATCTGAGAGCCTGTAAGTTAAACGTAGAACCAGAATGGAGGTCTGGTGGAAACTGTTGGCCTCTAATAGACAAAAGGCTAAATAGAAGTGGTAATGTCTAGTGAAAGAAAGAATGCATGGCAGTAGGTTTATTATTCAGGTTGGCTAGGAGTCAATGACCTGTAGTCTAGGAAGGAGAGGGAGAGACAAGGTATAGGAACAGGTAGAATGTTGCTGATTGTCCTGGCTGGTGGGAGTAAATTTACAACCTAGGAAATAACACACTATTTGTCTATAGACAGTGGTATAAAGTACATACTTTCACTTATTAATTAGTTCCCTTGGGGGGACTGTCTCAGAGGGAAGGATAGGTTCAGATCCTTAGTGTGGGGAACCCGCATAAAGATGTGGACAAGTTGTTTTTTCAGCAGGCAGGGCAAGTCCTCAAGACTACTGGCAAACCAGGTTGGGCAGTTTCACTTATTAATTAGTTCCCTTGGGGGGACTCTCTCAGAGGGAAGGATAGGTTCAGATCCTTAGTGTGGGGAACCCGCATAAAGATGTGGACAAGTTGTTTTTTCAGCAGGCAGGGCAAGTCCTCAAGACTACTGGCAAACCAGGTTGAGCAGCTAAAAAACTTTATTTACCCCCCCAAATAATTTTTTTTTCCATCTCATTTGAGTCCTTGTCAAATTGTTGCAGACTCGTAAGTGAATCAGTGTAAACTTATCAGTATCATGCTAAGAAATGCTTAATGAAGCAAATTAGCAGTATTTCAGACTTTATCTGCATCTCCCATGTAATTTCAGATGAATGTTAAATTTAAAATACTATAACCGATTTTTCTATAAAGACTGTTAGAATTCTAAGGTAATTTTGCATCCAGCAGTAAATGCCAGTCTTTTAAATCTCTATATACACGAAGTGCTTTAAACATCTAGAATGTATTGCTTAATAGAAAGTGACTTCAGAGTTCCGACAGTGTTTGCAGAAATATTGCTTATAATAGTGTAAATATAATATACATTTCTGATGTTTTCTAAGAGCTGCAGCGAATGTTTTAAGTATTGCAAGAAGTTTCATAAGCACTATTTATCATAATTCTGCTGGCAAATTTTAATTTTGTTTGAGGAGTAGTAGTAATAGTAATAATATTTTTAAATATTGCAATGTTCCTATTTTACATTTGGTAATTTTCAGCTGCTTCTCAAATATATTCACATAAAGATGAAATTGTTTGTAGAGTAATAGTGTGTGTGTGTGTGTGTGTGTGTGTGTGTGTGTCTTTCGGCTTTTTCCCTGTTAGAGGTCACCACAGCGGAACACCGGTCCGCTAATGATTGGCAGTAGAGTTTTATGTGCTGGCTTGCCGGGCCTAACGCATAGTCTTCAATGAAGGAACGCCCATTCACGCATGTCGTCACACAGTAGATGCTCTGAGAATCGAACAGGCAACATCTAACTGTGAGGCAACAACGCTACTGCAGCAACACCACCGCACATTTAAATGCTGTAATGTTCCTTGCTTATATTTACACAAAATATATTTGTGTGTGTTCATATATTTATACATAAGAAAGTAAGCATCCTACAGAAGAACCATGTTAGGTGTAGTCTTTTTAGTAGCCAGGTTTTAATAGTCTCTTGTGATCATCTGAGTAGTGGTTTGTGATAATCAGAATGGTTTCTGGCAGGATAAGCAATGCTGGTGAAAAGTGTCACACATTGTACTGGGCAAAGAATAAAACTCAGCAATATCATCAGAATATTTTTTGAATGAACAATGTCATATTAATAAATTTGTGCCATTATTCGTAGTTATGACAGGACCACTGGTATCATTTATGAAATCAAGGTTGAAGAGATGAAGAACTGTGAATGTTGTTTTGCTTTCCATTTCACATTAAAACAGTTTGCCCTTTCTAGATAAATTTTTCTTCTTCTTCTTCTTTGGCCCATATTTTTGAATCAGCATAACTCATTGAATTCATTTCAGTGTTATTTTCCTTTACACTCATCAGGTGTGTTTCATTTGGTAATTACCTTAAAGTTCACATCTAAACAGCAGGCTGATAGGGTCTACCCCTGCAGCTAGATGTGAGGAGCTTCTGTACCTTCTCAGCATACTGCTTAACTGTTGCCTCAATAGTACATCTTTCACATTTGCAATCATTATAACATAATCTGTATTGGCAATAAATCTCTATACCCTGCCATCTGCCTAAGGGGGAGGTGGGGTCTCCCTCCTACATAGTATTCCATACCTACACTTTGATCTTTTAAAGAAAGGAACATTATGAGATTAATCCTATGTTTTCTGGAATTCCAAACAATGCTAAGGTCTTGTCCAAGACTGGGGTTGATGCATGTTCTGATGTGGATATGATAAGCCCCATGACTGGGAGTCCACTCATTATTTATTACAAGTAAATCATTTTTGTTGCAGGCAGTCCCATAGCAGTCTGTACCAAAACACAGGTTGCTTTTGGTAGTTAGACATTTGAACAGATGCATTCTCATTTTGCTATGGTTCAGTTGACATGATAAAAAGATGTTTAAAACATTTTCTAACATTTCGTATGTGCTTAAGAGCCATATCTTTTCCCTAACCATTCTATTTGATTTTACAGTATCAATGTGTACTTCATGGGCTATTTTAGTGTACCTTTTCTGCATTTATTTACTTGTCATGAGTATTTTGGGTCTATATTATGAGATCGAAAACCCATTTCAGTGAACACCACAACACTGACACGTATAGTGCGACTACAGTAATGGCGAACGTTCAAAACCGCGAAACACGAAATTTCGAAGTGTCATGGTAGCCCCGTCTGTGGTATAGCTCCGTAAGGTAAGTGTGTGATAGTTATGGACCTTAGGGTTAGGGTGCAAGTTAAGGTAAGTGCATAGATTGTAATGTATGTAAGGTCTGGTGTAGGGTTAGAAGTAGGGTTTGGTTTGTGTATATATGTGTTTTATTTATTATTTTTGGGTATGTAGTATATAGCACGTGATGGTGTTGGCTGACTATGATGATTCGAGATTTGAAATTTCATGGTTTAGGGGGTTCAGCATATTTGCGGTTCGGGCTATGTGTGTCGGTGCTGTGGTGTTCGCTGAAACGGGTTTTCGATTTAGTAATATAGACCCAGTATTTTCCTTTAAGTAATTATTTCGTATCATGATTCATGTAGTATTGTTATCTGATGTTTACGTATTTAATGTCCTTGACACATTTACTTTTCTTATGCAAAGTATTATTAATATAAAATTATTTCAACTGCTATAACAGTATATCCTCTTCCATTTCAACTTCTGACTACTTTAGAATAAGGGCTCTTGATACTTTATTCTTACCTATCATATTTACATAGCCCTGTTTCACTTTTTCACCTCACTCTTTTATTCCATGTCTCTTCTGTCTGGTGGCTATAGAATGCTTTGATATGTAGTCAGTTGTCTGCAGTTATTTTCTTTTCTGTTTTTGTTGTGTTTTAATCTGAATGATCTGTGACCTCAGTAACCAGCTTTATTTTCTGAGAGGTAGTTTTTACTTGTGGTTGTTGAATGGAATAGAACTTCATCACTGCAAGACAACTTACTACCAGCAAGGCTTCTGTGGATAGTAGGTTGCACAGAGAAGGCGCTAATACACCTAACAGCTACAGTAATGACAGAGGTGGCAGTCTAAAGCTGCACACAGAGTGTCAGTGACATCAGGTATCTGGATACTCTCAGTAGGCTATTCCACGGTGACCAGTAGGATGCTTCAACAATGTTCAACAACTAGGGCAATTGGTTGTACACAGGACAAGGGTCTCCACTATGCAAGTCTGTGTCACTACTATGTGCAATATGTGTCAGACCTTGTTATGCTTAAAGGAAGATAGCCAGTGCTGTGATTTGGGTGACACATACTGAAGATAATCGCAATCAATAAAAGTGAGCTGCAACTCACAGGACATCCAGGTTGGTGCTCAGCTCTGCTCTGTGCCTGTGCTCAACAATGTATGTTTAATGATGCTCACTAGTCCTATCTGCTCTTACTTGTGGACTCATCAATATTCTCTTTAAACAAAAATGCACATCTAACATCAACAGCTCTGAAAGCATGCCTGCATGTTGTATGGTTTGGTAATTTTCTGCCACTTCACCTGTCTCACACTTGTGGCATCCTTTGTTCTCAGCCGATCCATTCTGTGGTGTCACAGTTGTATTCCAGTTAAATAACCTCTGTTATGGTTTGTGGTTAGGGATTCATATAAACTCATTGTTGTCAGCCAATCCATTCTGTGGTGTCACAGTTGTGTTCCAGTTAAATAACATCTGTTATGGTTTGTGGTTAGGATTAATATAAACTCATTGTTGTCAGCCGATCCATTCTGTGGTGTCACACTTGTATTCCAGTTAAATAACCTCTGTTATGGTTTGTGGCTAGGGATTAATATAAACTCATTGCAAAAACATTTATATGAAATTTATCATAAGCACATGCTACTGCTTCTTTGTCAGCCTGGTAGCCTCTTCTCTCAAGATTTGGAAAGGAACTGCTGAATTACCCTCACTGAGCTGAACTAATATGTACTTCACACACTGTTCTGTGATGTATATTTAATATTTCAGGTCTACCTCTGACCCTGTTAGGCCTTTCTTTAAATGTTCTACGGCTTCTTGATATTTTTAGACCACTCAAGTGGCACATTCTTTTCCATAAGCTATTTCAGTTTTGCTGAGATGGTTCTACAATGTTTGATAAATCTGAGCTACAGTTAGCTATCACTAATAAAATTTTTACTTCTTTGGCATTTTTTGGTGATAGCATGCTGCAAATGGCTTTCATTTTTGAGTCAGGTCACACCCATTTGATAGAAAATATGAAACCATCAAATTCAAGCATACTCTTCTCAAATGTGCAGATTGTCTCTGTTGTGGGTTAAGCCATTTTCTCTGTACATTTACTACCTTTCTTAATACATCATCATCATGCAATTTCTTTACTTTCTTGTCTTCTCCTAGATTACTGTATTATCATTACAGGTCCTCTTATTCTTTAGATCTTGTATGGCATGCAGTATTACATGGTAGAACATCTCTGATGCAAAGCTTACCTTTTTCTCCTATTTTTTTTGTATCTGTTCAGCTCCACATTTCTTGAAGAGGTGGTAATACTTCTACTTCTCGGGTGTAACCTACATTGATGACAATCTTATTTTAAATAAAAGCTGCTAAACACTCTTGCTTTACTCAGTTCACTTCTTACACTATCTGCTATTGCCTCTGTTGATTTACTGTATGCATTGAATGTGTCATTTCTCTGCTGTGCTAATTACACAATTTATGCTATTGTAAATGCTTTCACAGATTTTTCCTGTAAATAAGCCACTATGGGGAAATGAAAATTATTTAAAAAGTGGAAATGACAAACTAAATGGTATATCTGGTAAGTTCTGCTCAATATAGTTACAGCAAAAAGCTCTCTCCTCCACTTCACTCTATCTATATTCAGCCTACATCTATAATTAGGTATTCCTCTTCTTAGATATTCTTCCCTTTTTATCTGTTTCTTCCTGCCTTGCCTAAGCTCTGCAATTTTCTATTTCTGCTTTCTGTTTCTACTAGACTCCTTCACTTCTTCCTCTTCAGCCATCTTTAAGGTGTCCTAATTCCTATTACCTAAGGTGCGTCAGTGTGCAATGGAGGTGCATTTTCCAAGGATCTAGTCTATTTCCATGAATAATTTCAGTTCAACTCATTTATACTAGAGTTATAGTTAATAATCTCACTTTGTTGATAACTCCCTCACCAAATCTCTTTATTCTTATTCCTAGTTACCCAGCCCCAAAGCTCAATGGCAAAGAAATGAATAAAGACTAATAAATTGTCCATAGACTTACTGTCTTGGCGGAACCTGTACCTGCAAATTACTCCACAGCTCTTACCAAGGTTTCAAGAAGCAGTCCAAGGACTCTCTAATCAAAAGTACACTGTACGGCATAACAAAAAGTAGTCTTATGTATACATAAACTGTGTTATGTGACATCTGCCTTAAAGCAAAAACAAAAGCATAACCAGCAGTCTGTTATATAATATATGTTATAGAGTCTGATGTGAACACCTAGTTGAAACCCCCTCTACAAAGTCCTAAACAACCCCTTTATTTCTTTTCACTTTAAATCATGTTTGGATTATGTTTACCCAGAGGCAATTAACTTTAATAACAATTCCTGCTTCATTCTGCCTAACCTTTGGCATCCCTGTAGCTTTTTTGCTCTTGATATTGTTAGTGTCATTACTTTTGGAACTTTCCTTACCTCCTGCTCAGTGTGACTGTTTGTTTTTGATGAAAAATTCCACTGCTGGTGTCAGACTAGCTCTGTGCAGCTCTCATTGTGCTTGGGCTTCACTCCACTCCCCTACCCTTCCCCGACTTCCCACCCACCCCATATACTCTACACTTTCACCTCTCATAGCTTCATCTCCACCTCACTCCCTCCAATAACCTCTAGACTCCAATCTTTCAATTAAGTACATCCCTCACCACATTAATTTTACCTCATTTGGTCACCCTTTCTTACATTGCTATCTTCACTCCACAGTTACCTACATGCTACCTTCCCTTAATTATTTTTTACCTACCTTCTATCTAGCCTCCCCTTTATCTGATGCCTTAACTACAAAATCATACTAGTATAATCATGCCTCTCATTTCTCTTCCTTCTCTTACTATCTAGTTTAACAACTCCACTACATGTACTACTAATAAAATAGGGTATACCTTTGAAAGGTTGAAAATCAACATACCGAACAGCCCTTTATGCGAACCGGAATGACCAAAGTTAAAAAATCAGCAAATCGAAAACCAGATTCGCTGATATTTGAACTTCAATTCAAAGACAAAGCGTAATGCAGGGGGGCTGTGCCCCGCTGCACCCCCCTACTTTATTATTCTAACTCCGAGGTTGCACTACAGTGGGGAAAGGGTCCACTTCCCGCTCTCCACTATAGTGTACCTCACACCAACAATGCCGAATCTGCAATGGGCGAAGGTTACTGTGCATTCACTCATTGCACATTTGATACATTCTGTTTTTGGCTTTCCAAAAACTTGAAAAAGTGCTTTCGGACTTGTATTTCATTCATGTGCATTACGCATATGTAAAGGTAAACCTAAAATATTTCCCAACTATTACCTCATCCTTGCCACTTAATCCCACTACCATATGCTACTCTCAGAGACCCCCAACCCTAGTGTCTATTCCTGTACTCTACTATTCACACCCCAGAATTTTCAATACTAACTACTGTAACCAAAAAATTAACACATATGCTTAAATTTTCCAAAACTCCCAGAATAAATAGACACTCTTATAGTTTAACTCCAAAAGTAAAAAAGCGTTGACAGACATGGCACGAAAGGTATATTTCAAGGTTTATTCCAAACACGAAACACTCCAGAAATCAACCACAAGTGAGCGCTTTCATCTCCTAACACCGGAGATTTCTTCAGATTGGTGGTTGAACAAATACAATACATTTAAATACCACTCAACATCAATTAAAACATAATTAAATAAACCATTAATTAGGTTAAATTTAAAAAAGGTTGAATTTAAAAAAGTTGATAGGTTAAAAAGACAAGAACTCATAAAATGCTAATGTTTAAGCCCCTTTCTTTTTAAATACATAATAAATTCTTCCCTATTATTTAGTCCAGGGGGAAAACATGCATTTAATCTCACTTGCCAGCAGTATTCAAGCCAACCCAATTCTTCTTCAATATTAATATTTGTAACTTTGGGATGAATTGCATCAATCACTAAACATTTAAAATTATTTTTGCATTTGTTTTCCATATAATGTTTACCCAATGCATTTTTAGCATCACCTCTACCTATTGCATAATTATGCTCGTATATCCTTCTATATAATTCTCTACTCGTTCTACCAATATAGAAGGACATGCATTCTAAACACACTAATAAATAAACTACATTTTTAGATTTACAAGTAAATTTGCCCGGAACTCTTACCATGGTTTTCACTATTAAAATTTCATTACTATCTGTAAATAAAAATTGACAATAATTACAATTGAAACATTTAAACATACATTTTTTTCCTTCTATTGCCTTGTTTTTATTTAACTTGATTTGAAAAAAGTCTTTAAAATTCTTAGCTCTCTTTTGCACAAATCTGGGGTTGTCTCCTAATTTCTGTAAAAGATCTTTATTGCCTTTAAAGATAGCCCAATTATTTCTAATAATATTTTTGATCTCATAAGAATCAGTGCTATTTTGTACCGCTAAAGCTGTCATGAAATCCACACTGGATTCTATGTAAATGGAATGGAATATGAGCTCGAGCCAAAAGCAATCCCAATATGGGAAAGACAGCAAGGGAATATCAAATGGACAGAACTGCACACTTTTCAAAGAAAAGGAGGATGTAAAAACTGATCTTATTGTTAACATTTCTTCCTTTACTCTAACTAATGAACAAAACAGTTTGCTTAATAAGGGTTTGTCTTTTATACCTGCCAAGAAGGCAGATTTAACTGAAATGCTAACAGACTTGAAATTGCTTGGTAGGAATTTATCATTAAAATGCATGTTTCGTAATAATGAAAATGTCAATGTAAATATATACAAGAAACCTAGCACTTTTGTACCTCCCACCCCTTCAGGCATACAAAGATTTTTAGATATCTGTGAAAATGCTTTTAATGAAGCTTATACTCCTGGTACGCAAGACTGCACCTTTCATAATTTAAATACAGAAGACTATAGGGCTCTACATGAATTGCAGGATTTACATTCTTTTATTATTAAACAAGCAGATAAAGGTGGTAAAATTGTATTAATGGACAAAGATTTATATGTTAACCAGATGAAGGTTTTGCTATTAGATACTTGTACCTATCAAATGCTGACAAAAACAGCTGTAATTGCTATCACTGATAAAGAGTCTTTTTTAGTGTTTGATTTACTGATTACAGGATTAATCGATGAATCCTTATTCAATTATTTTTCAGTACAAAAACCTCTAGTTCCTAGGATTTATGGACTCCCTAAAATCCATAAACATCCCACGGTTCCTCCTTTATGCCCCATCGTATCAGGAGCAGGATGGTGCACTGAGCCCCTATCTATTTATGTCGAAGGCATTTTATATGAGTTCTTGGATAGTTGTTATACAGTTCTTAGAGACACAAAAATGTTTTTACAGTGGTTGCAAAATAGAATGGAAACCATTGATAATGATGAAGAATTTGTATTCCTTACCATGGACATTGAATCTCTTTTTACTAGTATTCCAAATGTTTGGGGTATTGATAGAATAAGAGAATTTCTCAATATGAATAAGAAGCTGACTACTAATAAGATTATGCTAGTCTGTGCACTATTGGAGATTATACTTGAAAATAACATTGTAACTTTTCAGGATCAATTTTTTCTACATAAGATTGGCGTGGCTATGGGCACTTCGTGTGCAAATAGCTACGCCAATCTATCACTAGTATGATGGGAAGAACAATATGTTTTGTCAGATGTTAACCCATTTTTTGGCTACATTCTCTGGTATGTCCATTTTGTGGATGATGTTTTTGTCTTGTGGAAAGGGCATGGTGAAAATATCAGTAATTTCATTCATTACCTGCATAGTACTACAGATTTTTTGAAGTTTACTTTTACTTTTTCTGATACATGTGTTGATTTCTTGGATGTGAGTGTCACCCTTACTGATTTAAAGCAGATAAGAACCAGTATTTATCACAAACCCACAAGAACTAATGCCTGTCTTCACAAGTCAAGCATGCACCCGAGACACATACCTAGAAATGTCCTCAAAGGACAAGTCTATAGAATCCTACGCCTACATAATAATGATGAAGAGGCAGTAGTTGCTTTAAATAAGTTACAAGACGAATTTCAAACAAGAGGCTATTCTAGCTCAGAAATCACTAGAGTGATAGCAGATGCATGGAAATTGAGATCTACAAGATGTAAACCATACATGAGCTCTTATAGTGCTGATACAAGTGATACAAGTATTGATAGAAATAAGTTTAGAATAGTGTTTAGATTTGCAAGTGACATCAATAAGTATACAGAAATTATTAAAAAGAATTGGCACTTATTACATGAAATACCAGGTCTGGTTTCCACAGTTGGTGACACCCCAAACTTCAGTTTTAGAAATAACGTGTCTTTAAAGCAGCAGCTCTGTAACAGAGAACATCAGTCTTTTAGAAAAAATCTCTGAAACAGACAGGGCACTTTCCCGTGCAGGAATTGTGCTGCTTGTCAGCATGTCTACACTAAAAATGAGTACATTCATCCTGTGAAATGTTTTAAACTTTATACGAAGAATTACTATGATTGTAAAAGTGTCAATGTTGTTTATTTTTGTTTTTGCCAAACATGCCATGCCTATTATGTAGGCAAAACAAATAGGAGTTTTAAAGAAAGAATGTTAGAACATATAAGGGACATACGGAACCAGAAGCAATCAAATGCTCTAGCTAATCATGTCCTGAATACAGACAGTAGTCATTGTTTTAAATTTTTAATCTTACAACAAATAGTAAGGACAAACAGAGGTGGTGATGTAAAAAACCACACTGAAGAATTAGAACAACAATGGATCACTAAATTACAAGCAGATAGATATCCTGGTTTGAATGGCTGCACCTCATTAGTTCCTTACCTTAAGGCAAGGTGCCTTAAACACTAAATATGAGTTTTTTATATATTTTTTATTGTACTATTATGGTTATATGTGCACAAAATGTGTGTGTATATGTACACACACACACACACACACACACATATATATATATATATATATATATATATATATATATTAATAACCATCAGGGATGACATTCCCCCTTTTTTAAATATTATTGTGTGTAAATACACACCTTTCTATATATTTTATGCATTTTTCTTATGGATATCGATATATGTTCTTATGTTAGTGGAGTAATATCTCTTTAAATTGTGATGTCATACTAATTGTCCTAGTATTTAACCAAGCATCAGTTGTAGTGATGTGGTCTGATGAAGCAACATTAAGTTGTGAAAGCGCTTACCGTTTGTCTTCTGCAATAAAGTACAGTGACTGATTTCCAGTGTGTAACTTTGGTGCCTTAATTTACTTTTGCTGTTGTTGTGTGTTTTGGGCACCTCAGTGTACCTGCAGCCATTTGGTTTTGCATCTTCAGAATTGATGATAAGACAAAATGGAATATCACTAATAATAACACTAAAATAAGTAGAATTTTTGGTATACCAAAAATCCACAAAAATATTGACTGCCCTCCATTAAGACCAATAGTTGTCAGCAAGAATAGTAAGTCTGAGGGTATGTCTATTTTTGTGGATAGACATCTACAAAAGGTAGTACCAAATGGTACAATGTATATTAAAGACAGCTATGATTGTATGAAGAAATTAAATGATTTAATAGTCTCTGCTGCAGATATATTAGTAACTCTTGATATAAATTCTCTTTACACTATGATTCCCAATAAGGAAGGTATGGAAATGGTTAGAATGGGATTGTTGCAATCTAAAATATTTTCTACAAACACTGTAAGTTTGCTCATGGAAATGATAGACCTTGTTTTGTCTTATAATTTTTTAGAATTTTATGATGAATTGTTTGTGCAAGTCAATGGGGTGACTATGGGTGCTGCCTTAGCACCTAGTTATGCCAATTTATTTATGCAAGGATGGGAGATGGCCAATATTTTTGGAAGTATTTTTGTGAAGAATATTATAAAAATGTTGAGATTTATTGATGACATTCTAATAATTTGGAAAGGTTCTGTGGAAGTATTAGAAGTATTTTTAAAATATATTAATAATGTATGTTCATATATCAAATTTACTCATACTTATAGTAAAGAAAAAAATAAATTTTTTAGATCTCACTATATATAAAAAGGATGGAAAATTAGTTTTAAAATTTTATAAAAAAGAATGTCAAAACAATATGTATTTACATTACTCCAGTTTACATCCAAAGAATACGAAATGGAATATTGTGAAATGTCAGATTAATAGAATTAGTAATTTAACAGACGATGAAGACATTTTTTATAAAGAAGCAAATAGTTTTTGAGACAGGATGTGCAACAGAGGGTATCCTGAATATATGTTAAATAAAATTATGAACGAAGAAGTTCTTAAAAGATATGATAGATGAAGTCCACATAGAATCCAGTGTGAATTTTACGACAGCTTTAGTGGTACAAAATAGCACTGATTCTTATGAGATCAAAAATATTATTAGAAATAACTGGGCTATCTTTAAAGGCAATAAAGATCTTTTACAGAAATTAGGAGACAAACCCAGATTTGTGCAAAAGAGAGCTAAGAATTTTAAAGACTTTTTTCAAATCAAGTTAAATAAAAACAAGGCAATAGAAGGGAAAAAGGGTATGTTTAAATGTTTCAGTTGTAATTATTGTCAATTTTTATTTACAGATAGTAATGAAATTTTAATAGGGAAAACCATGGTAAGAGTTCCGGGCAAATTTACTTGTAAATCTAAAAATGTAGTTTATTTATTAGTGTGTTTAGAATGCATGTCCTTCTATATTGGTAGAATGAGTAGAGAACTATATAGAAGGATATACGAGCATAATTATGCAATAGGTAGAGGTGATGCTAAAAATGCATTGGGTAAACATTATATGGAAAACAAATGCAAAAATAATTTTAAATGTTTAGTGATTGATGCAATTCATCCCAAAGTTACAAATATTAATATTGAAGAAGAATTGGGTTGGCTTGAATACTGCTGGCAAGTGAGATTAAATGCATGTTTTCCCCCTGGACTAAATAATAGGGAAGAATTTATTATGTATTTAAAAAGAAAGGGGCTTAAACATTAGCATTTTATGAGTTCTTGTCTTTTTAGCCAATCAACTTTTTTAAATTCAACCTTTTTTAAATTTAACCTAATTAATGGTTTATTTAATTATGTTTTAATTGATGTTGAGTGGTATTTAAATGTATTGTATTTGTTCAACCACCAGTCTGAAGAAATCTCCGGTGTTAGGAGATGAAAGTGCTCACTTGTGGTTGATTTCTGGAGCATTTCATGTTTGGAATAAACCTTGGAATATACCTTTCGTGCCGTGTCTGTCAACGCTTTTTGGACTCTTTTAGTTTAAAAAAATATACAATTTCAGCAATTAAGCTCAGCTCAGCTTCCAAAAATCAACAAGTAGGGTAGAATTTCCGCTATATTTTATTCTGGTACCTCAGCATTTCACCTTCAAAGGAATAATATAGTTACACAATACCCCTCCTTATATATACCACTCAAAGCACTAATTATATTTAATTAATTTATGATCGGCAAAATTACATTTTTCAATAAACAATGCAGCACAACCATTTAACATTAGTTCTTAAAGGTCCAAAGTTAAAAGTTTTACAAGTTTTTTGAAACCTCCATGAAAGGCATTCCCATTATATTTAGAAACATTTTTTACAAAAGCTTACTTATGCAATATTAATGAAAGTAAGGTAATCTACCCAATCATTTTCAGTCAAAGATTACATGGCTCATTTAAGCCTTGCCTTCTTTTAAACCTCGTTCCTCCCCGTATGTATCATTTCTGATCCTATATTCTTGTCACAGTCATTTCTTGTATACACACGTGTACACATCTTAAATGTTTTCAGCTTTCTCCATCTTATTTTTACTGCCCTTTGGCTTCATCTAGAAGCTCCAAAGAGGAGGGAAAATTCTCCTGTGTTTCAGCCAAATTTCCCTTAGTTGGAACAATGGGTAGATACAAGATGTTGAGAAACAAGAATCTGATGATTGGGAGACAGCCTAAAGTTCAACTGAGTTGTATTTTTTTAATTTTAATGAATGTCTACAAGATGAAGTGTTTTTACTACATTTTTGTCTAGGTTAGATGGACTTGATTAGGTTTAATTTTGTGGTTATACTTAATTTTATATAGGGTTACTAGGCTGGAACATCTCTGTGGAAATGATACAGGACTTTATTTTGAGATCCAGTTATATATAGAGTAGCTGGAGATGTTAAAAAAAAAAGAAAAAAGGAATGGGAATAGACTTGTAAGTTATGGATGAGTAGCAAGCTGTTGGTATTGTGATAATACTGACAACAGAAATGGGAATTAGTTAACGTGGAAAACAACAGTTGTCAGGGTTAAGAGTCATTAAGGACAAGTGACACTGGCATGATTCAGGAGGCAGCTCACAGTTGTTGTGTGAAAAGATACAAAGTAAGAGAAAGGTTGTCATAGGGAATACAAACCTTGCATGAAATAGCCAGCTAAGAACAAATGCTATGATATTGTATATATATATATATATATATATATATATATATATATATATATATATGTCAGTGGCAGAAGAGATAGTAACCTGAGCAATGGAGGCAAGCTGAAGACATGAGGAAGAGACTGGTTAGGCCTGCAGGATGTAAAGCTGTAGTCTGCATTAGGGAATTATTCGGGGGCTCAGGTTATGGAGTTGTAGAAGACTGGATAAACTGGGGGAGTTGATTAGGAGGTTAAGGGTTATGGGAGCACAAGGGAGGAGCTGATATGGAAATTAGATTGGCATAAGATGAATGGATATGGAAGGCAGGCATAAACAAGATATTGGGTGACAAAAGTTTCAGAGTAGCATCAAACCAGATGGGAGAATTCATATTGAGTTTGTTACTATACAGGAAGAGAACAAATTTGAAATTTTGGATAGTGAAGAGGAAGAAGAGATGGAAATGGAGACAGGAGAAGAACAAGATAGCAAAAAATTGGGAGACTTTGGAGAAGGAAAAAAAATGAGATCTAGAAGTAAAAAAAAAAAAAACAAGAAAAGACTGATTTTGAAATTTTAGCATTAAATTTGACTCTGATTTGAAATGATATAAGATGTTTGGTGGTAATAGAGTGGTGTAAAAAATAAAAAAAAATGGATGCTCTTTTGCTTACAGATACCAGATGTAACAAAAAAGAAAAAAGGAAAGGATACAGATTGTATGGGGGTGGTCATATTGTTTGGTTGGTAGGAAATGAGATATGTTTTGGAATAGGAAGTCTTATCAAAAATGAAGACATAAGAATTTTAGATGTAACAATAGAAATACCAGTAAGTGTAATGATATGATATGAGAATGAATAACAATGTAAAATGTTAATAGTGCTTTATGCATATACTAATATGATGGAGAGAAAACAGCTGCTTAAAGAAATTAAAAAAATGAGTTAGTATGTCAGTAGTGATGGCAGGAGGTTTTAACTGTAATCCTAGGAAAGAAAAAAAAAAACAGGATATTCCAATGAATAGGGGAAATAATAAAGGAAAGGAAAGGGATAAAGAGATTAACTGCAGAGTTTAGAAAGGAAGATGTGATAAGAGACAAAGAATATTATGGAAAAACCATCTGACAATGCAACCATTTTATAAAAAATGGGAACAGTGGTAGTGGGTAATTTATAAGCAAAAGTATAAAAATATAGTTATTAGCAGAAAAAAAATAAAAAAGAAATAAGATGAAATATAAAGAAATTTTACCAAATTACGACAAAGTGAGCAAGTGGCAAAATATGGGAAATAGAAAAACAGATGTATGAAAGAACAAAGTAAAAGTAAAAATATTACAATTTCCCTTTATTTAGGAAAACAACTAAAATGAGAGAAGGATGGATGCTACTTTAGATGCCAAAAGAGACATAAGACACAAACAGGAAGGTATTATGGAAATGGTAAAAAATTTTCTAGAGAAAATATCTGAAAAAGAAGGAAATGGATGAACAAAAAAAATTACAGTGAAAAATATATGTAAAAGAAAGACTTTTTTAGCAAATGATATAACAAAAGAAAAATATAGAGAAAGTGGTAAAAGAAGTTAAGAATGAATCACCTCCAGGATTAGATGGTATAAGTTATGAGTATTATAAGGAAATAAATAATGATGAAAGGTTTTAAAAAAATATTAAATGAATGGATGAAGGAAGGCATAATGAAATAAGACATATATGAAGGAGTAATAAAATTTATATGGAAAAAGGAAAGAAAAGATATAAAAAAATGGAGGACTGTAACACTAGGGAATACTGACTGTCGCTCGTCTTTCTCTAACATAGATGGCAAGTAGGCAGGATAGTTCATTTAGATGTTTTTGTGGATCATTTAGATGCTTTATTATGTAGAAATACATTAAGATGGATAGCAACATAATAGAATATAAATGAACTGATTAACTGACAGACCTTACATACAATATATGCTTACATCTCAACAGCTTACTACAAAATGGCAGTCAGGCTCGCACGTACTTAGTATTTATACACTTTTGCAAACCCTTGGATAGCTTCTTAAAGGTGCATACACACCCATTGATTTACACCCTCCCTCTTAAAAAGATTGTCTTTAGTAAAAACAACATTGGAGTTAGACATGCATTACTATAGACATTAGAAACAAACACGGTGTTCATGTCCAAGTTGCAGTGCATCTATGACATGGTCTGGAGATATGACCATATCTGGTAACATAACAATCTGGACTGGAGTTAGCAACAGGGACAGTCTTAGGTGAACAACTCATATCAGGAAATTCTGGATTCTTCACAGGAACAGGAATATTCTCTTAAAGGTACATACACACACACATTGATCTGCACTGACTATAAAATATTTATGAAAACATTACAAAAAAAAGATGGAGAAAGGACTGGATGAGGCAGCAGGAAAAAGAATCTGTGGAACAAAAGCAATAGAGGTAAAAGAAATGTTAGGTATAGTGACAGAAGTAGTAGAGATGATACATGACATAGTTAAGCCTTTGATAAAGTGAGCCATGAAGCAACATGGCAGATTTTAGAGGCATATAGTAGAAGGAAAAAAATAATGTAATAAAGAAATGTTATTAAAATTCATGGGTATAAGTTATGATAAGCAGATGGATGGGGAAATAAGTATTGAGAAGAACAAAACAGAAATGCCCAATTATTTATTTATTTATTTACATTTGTTTACCTGGAAATTCCGACTGGACGCAGGTCCTTTTTCAGCAGATGCCCGGGAGAAAAGTTCCACATCATGTACATGATAAATAGAGATACAAAGTTGCAGCAATACTAAACAACATTACAGGTTGTTGGCTTTAATACAATAACAAGATATTGATTATCAACAGTATATACAGAAAATGTTGCAAGTTAAGATAGTTATTGTCGTTTATAATATTAGTAACAAAGGTGTCAGACAAGATGCTAAAGTGTGCAAAGACAACTAGCTATTTCTGACTGTGGTTAGTAGTGGCGATAGTATAGTTGGGTAAAGAGTCTAGGTGGGGGGGTAAGGGTGAGGGTGTTAATCTGGATTAGAACAAGGACAAAGCCACTGCAAATTTAAGTGGAATTTGAGTGCAGTCTTGAAAAGGCTGCTGGAAGGTAGAATAGTTATAGAGGGTGGAAGATTGTTCCAAAGTTTAGATATGATACATGAAAATATGGCTTCTCCTGCTGAGTTTTTCGGTTTGATAACAGTGAGTTGATTTTTGTTGCTTGATCTTAGGGGCCTAGTGGGGTGATAGTGTTGGAGAAGGGTTTGAAGGGAAGGGATGTTAAGGGTGTGGTTAATAAGTTTATGAGCGAGGGTGAGTTGATTAAAGTGAAGGAGTTGTGGGAGTTCTAGCCAGTTTAGTTCTTTAAGGGAGATACGCTGATGGCTGCGGTAGGAGGTTCCAGTGGCAAATTTAGCAATTTTGTTGTAACAAACATCCAGCTTGTGTAGGTCTGTCTGTTTAAGGTTGGTAAGTATGGGGATGCATAGAGTAGGGTGGAGATTGGTTGGGAATTGGCTATGGAGATTCTAGCCGCCTTGGTTAGGAATTGATGACTTCGATATAATGCACCAAGTTTCTTGTGAACTTTTTTATTGCAAGAGATATGTGGGTGTCAAATCTAAGTTAGTTGTCTATTTTCACACCAAGTAATTTTATGTGTTCTGATGGAGAGATGATGGTATTGTCTTTGGCAGGAATGTTGAAGTGGGGGGTGTTTTGGGTGGCTTTGGAAGGTTGGAACAGGAGAAGTTTTGTCTTACTTGGGTTGAGTAGGAGCTGAGCATTGGATAGCCAGCTTCCTACAGAAGAGAATAATTCCTGTGTGATTTGTTGTAGTTCTGGCAGAGTGGGGGCAGAGCAGATGAGAGTAGAGTCATCTGTATACTGTATAAGAGATGCTTGTGTTGTAGCAGTATGTAGGTTGTTAGTGAAAAGTAAGAATAGCAGAGGGCCAAGGATAGACCCTTGGGGAACTCCAAGAGTAACTGGGAGGTGAGGTGATATTTTATTGTCCCAGATTACTGATTGCTGGCATCTGTGTAGATAGCTGTGGAACCAGTTGCAGGCTGGTTGTGAGAAGGAGAGGTTGGGGAGAGTAGAGAGTAGTAGCTCATGTGATACCATGTCAAAGGCCTTTGAGAGATCTAGAAATATGGCAGTAGAGATGAGGCCATTGTTTTTGTGATGAAGTATAGTGTTGGTGAAGGAGAACAGAGCAGTGGTGCTGTGATATGGCCTGAAACCATGTTGGGTTTTGGAGAGGAGATTATTAGCTAGGAGGTAGTTGAGAACTGGGTATTGATACATTTTTCAAGTATCTTGGCGAGAGCGGAGAGGACAGCAATGGGGCGGTAACTGGAGAGGTCAGTGGAGGGGTTGCCTTTGTGGAGGAGAATGATGTGGAATATTTTCCATATCGAGGGAACATAGCCTTCTGTTATGGAACAGTTGATTAGAATTGAAATTGGGTAGGCTAGTGTATCAGATGCAATTTTCAAGTATTCAGGGGGGAGGTTGTCAGCTGCGGGTTTGATGGGTTTAAGTTCTGACAATAGTATTTTTATGTTGGAGGTAGGTACTGAAGTGAAGAAGAAAAGAGGAGTGGGGGGTTTAGGGTTAGGAGTTGGGGGGCTGTTGTAGGGAAGTGTTGTTTGTTTAAAGATGTTATAGTTTCAGTGAAGTGTTTGTTGAAGGATTCAGCAATACTGCTGGAGGAGGGGGGAATGGACGGCTGGGGGGTATCAAGCTTCCCTGGGTGAAGGATATTGTTAATAGTGGACCAGAATTGCTTAGGGTTATGTTTGGTAGATTTTAGGGTGAATTTATAGTAAAGGGATTTGCCTAATTTTATATGCTTTTTGGCTTTATTGCGCAGTTCAATGAATGATTGCCTATCTGAGTTATTTTTTGTTAGATGCCAGTGCTCCCAGGCCTTATCTCTGGATTTCATTAGGGTTATGGTGGTCTTTTGTAACCATGGGGCATGCCTGGATCTGATTTTGGCATTTCTTACAGGAGCATGGGTGTTTAGGCTGGAGCGGAAGGTACTGTTGAAGAAGTGGACAGCCTCATCTAGGTTGAGGTATTTTAGTGGTGACCAGTTAATTTTTTGCAGGGAGGAGATGAAGGAGTTGGGGTTGAAGTTGGACTTGTTCCGTATTTGCCTGTGGATAATGGGGTTCATACTGTTTGTGTGGTGCCGAATTAGGAAAGTGGGGGAGTGGTCACTAAGACGGTCAGGTAAGCAGCCTGCTAGGTAAGAGTGAGGGGTTTTACTGACTAGGATCCTGTCAAGTAAGGTATGATTGTTAGGGTTTTTGTTGATTCGGGTAGGGGATTGAATGAGTTGAGTGAACCCATGGAGATTAAGGTGAATGGTTGGGAGACTGTTATTACAGGATAGCCAGTTGTTGTTAATGTCACCGAGAATAATGGTTTCCTGGGGATAGAGATGGAGTAGACCAGCTCAGGAGATTTTCTAGGGGTGTGATATTTTGCCCTTGTGGGAAATAGCATCCTATGATATTGATTGTTTTGTTTGGGTTTAGTTTGAGATTGTAGTTTGAGATTGGCATAAAGGATTTCTTCATTGCTGTGGTGAGGGGAAGATGAGTTCAGGAGATGAATATTGAGGTGATGTTTACATATCAATGCTACACCACCTCCTGTTTTGGACAATCTGTCTATGCGAAGGATGTTGTATTCAGGTGGAAGTATTTCCTCACTTTTGATGTGAGGTTTGAGCCAGGTTTCAGTTAAGAAGGGAATATATGCTTATGCTGGCATGTAATTCTTGGATTTTATTGCATATGCTTCTGATGTTTAGGGGCATTATAAGTAGGTCTGTTGTTTTCTTGTTGGCTAGGAGTTGAGTTGTGGGAGGTTGCTTGGACTAGGGTTTGTGGTTGGGTTGGATATGGGAGGACCAGGGTTTGGATGGATGTCTCCAGTGAGGGTTAGTTTATAGAGGGTGTTTAGGATATGTTTTATATACATAGTAAATTGCTTATGGTATCTTGGGGATATTTTATTTTTGAGTGTGTTAGGTGTTTGGTAATGGAGTGTGTGTATTGGGAGGATGGTTTTGGTGGCAGGGGTTGTGTAGTTATAGTGTAAATGTTTGAGGGAGGGTGTTGAGAGAGTACAGTGGAAGTTGTTTGGGCATGAGACTGTGGAGCCTTGGTAGGATGTAATGTGAGCTAGAACTATGCAGGTTAGGATTGTTATTATATTAGGTAGTAGCATGATTGTATTGGATATAGGGGAGGAAGTGAGTAGTGGTGTAGCCTAACTGGTGGTAATTAGGGGTGGGGTTAAGGCTAAGAATAAATGTAGAGGTACTGGGGGTGGGTGGAAATAGGGAGCAGGGAGGGGAGCGAAGAGAGCGTAGCGAACAGAGCGGGCTAGAGCCCCCCCCAGGCTAAAGATTGCAGGGTGTCTAAACAGCCACATTGTTAGGAGTTATTAGAATCTAGTAGGGAAAAACTATTTATAGACCTGATTTCAGCTGTGTCCTTTCCTGGGTAGATACCTAGTTTGAAGCAGACAAAAAGTGGCAGTTTAAGTACCTTTTTTGCCTCTATTTTACAAGTGGGCAATTCTAGTGTATCTGCTGGGTTCCCTTTTTTCACCTAGAGCTTTATCTTGGTTTACTGATAACTAAAAAGAAAAAGTTAACTGGGGAATGTATTTACAGCAGATGGGGGTGGGGGTGCAACTGCCATCCCTAGCCGCGGGTAGAGCCAGTTATTTCTGCAATAAAACCAGGTACTTTCTACAGTAGCAGGCTAAGAGAAAAATGTAGCTAGACACCTACAGTAACTTATTTTCTTTTTAAAGCCCTTGAGTCCTTGTGGCTGGTTTCTTCATTGCAGATGCAGCCAATGGCCAAGGATTCAGCAAGTGTGCTTATTTGTATTAGTAATTAATACAATACATGTATAAAATGAGGGAGGCAAGATGTGAGATGGAAGGATATACTACATTACCAATATGTATGATGTATACAAATAATTTAATTCTAATAAAAAACAAGGAATGGATAAGTGAAGTAGTAATAAAGATCAAAAAGCTGTTGAAAAGTCGGTCTGCAGTTAAACAAAATGATGTGTAATAGATTTGGTGAGATAAAAATAAACAGAATTTGCTTTACAAGAAAGGAAATAAAGATTTTGTGAGTGACATTTGGTGAATGTGAAAGTGTAATAAGTCAATGATGGGAAATACTGGAACAAATAAAACAATTGTTAGCTTGGTGGAAAACTTTCTATCATTTCAGAAAAATTTATATATGCTGAATATGTATGTATTAGGAAACTAGCATATTTAGAGGAATATACGTTTCCCAGACAAATGAAAAATTAGTTATTAGAGATTTTTTATAGCTTCATTTGTGACTCAAGGCTGACCCCAGTCTGAAAAGGGATAATTTATAACAAAAAAGAAGGTGGTTTGAATTAAAAAAAATCCAGTGGTGCATTTAGCATTTATGCATTTATATTGGGTAATAAGAAAGGTAAAAGAAAGACAAAAAGAAGTGACACGTAAGATGCTGCATAAAAAATACGAAAAATATGGGAAGGGAAAACAGGGAAACAAAATGAAAAAAGGGCAAAAAGGACAATGTTGAAGAAAAAGAATTTAACAGTAAAATGGAATTATGGAAGTTAAAAGTAAGCAAGGCTGATGGGAAAAGAAATTAATGCTATAATGTGATTTTAGAGAAAATGGTGTTCCAATGGAAGGAATTAAAAGAAGACAAAAAAGGCAATAAAAGATGGAAGAAAAAGGTTTGATTTTTTTTTTTAATGAAGCAAAAGATTTTTATTGAAAATTTAATTAGACAAGTTACTGGTGAAGGGGAATATGATACATAAGATGGTGTAGAAAAGAAAATGTGTTCACTGTAGTGAGAAAGAAGCATCAAAACTTTTTTTTTAATTGCAAAAAGAATAAATAATTTTGGAAAAAGTTTAAAAATGAATATCTATGGAAAGGATTTAAATGTATAAATATGACTGTGATATTATATGAAAGTATAATAAAATAAAAAATGTGATACTTATAAAAGGGATAAAATACTATGATCTTACAGTGACAATATGGGTGCTGTGGAAAAAGATGTGATGATTTGTTACAGAACAAGAAAATGGAAGAGGATGGTGCATTAGCTGAAGTAAGAAGATGGTTGTGGAAGAAAGGGTGGGGTTTTGGTGGTCAAATATAAAAGAAAAAAGAATAAAAAAAGAGAACTAGTTAGCTAAGTAGTTTGTGTTGATAAGTATGAGCATAAAAAATGAGTGTGTAAATAATTTATTTAAATTTTTTATGTGGTATAAAATGAATGTAAATGATACTCTTTTTTTGATAGGCGCAGTGGGATCTGTTACATCAATATGGCTCATTACCACGTCTCTGAATTGAACATTGTGCTGTCAGATGTAACCATACCTAAGGCTATCCATACCAATGCATGCATCACCATAGCATATGCAACCCCCCCTACATACATACATACACATACACACACACACACACACACACACACACACACACACACACACACATACATATCCAAGGAGCCACAAACAAATCCATATATACTTGCTCACACTCATGGAAACACACTCCAGCACACCTACAAGCACATTCCAACAGGCATACAGAGTCTGCATCCTATTTCCCATTCTGTGACAAACCAGACAGATACCCTGACACTCATCCATTCTTCTGCAGTCAGGCCCCTACAGACACACATACATGCATACATACACACACACACACACACACACACACACACACACACACACACACACACACACACACACACACACACACACGTGCGCGTGCATGCACACAGAGTCATGTACACACAGGACTCCACTATACTTACGTGTACAATGAGTACTTCGATAGACGTGAATGGATGAATCCTGTCTTTTGACAGCATTCACTTTTTCCTCCTAAAGGAAAAGGGAAAAAAAAAATCTTGGCAGAGTAACTTAGTCTGGAGCCATGGCCGTTGCTATGGGAAAGAATTAATATTAGTCACTCCCTCACCTGCCATGTTAGCATACAATCTCCCCACTGAGACTGCTGTCCACACTATGGCCACTTCCAGGGGGAAACTGTAGTGAGAGAGAGATCTATGAATCAGAAAGGCTTACCACAATGCGGAACCCTTTAGGAATAAGGCTTCTGCATTATGGTAAGCCTTTCTCAATCACATGAAATACCTTTTGGTGTAGTGTAATGTATGATTTAAAAGGATTTTGTTTTAATTAGAGCAGATGTTTGCCATTTGTATTATAACACTGTGCAAGTTGTGTCATTGAATATGAATTTTTTTAAGGTTAATCATGAATATATGGTAGGAGGTAGTTGTAGATGTCCAGACGGATTTTTTTAGTCTGAGATCCAAGCACAGACAAAAATGGGGTCTATGTTTACTCATCAAAAAGTCACTTCTGCAAACCTCTGATTACTTGAACACTAGAAGGGAACGTTCATTCATTGAACATTCACTTCAGTGAATGCCTGCGACAGGGAAAGTAACTAGCTGCCCAACATTTCCTCATAACACACACCACAGTATTTCAAACCCACCCAGGTGGGGGCTGTACCCCCCCAATGTGGGGGGGCTTTACCTCCATGAACCCCCTAATTATATATATTATACAAATAAAACAAGAACAACATATATATATATATATATATATATATATATATATACACACACACACACACACACACACACACACACACACACACACACACACAAAAGCAATGAATGTAGCATTCAAAACACAAATATCAGAAAAAGAAAGGATTGAGTTCAAAGTCCTTGTTCAAGTAGCTGATAATATCTAATAATTTGGATTTCAATAATTTTCAAGTTATTTCTATAGTTAATATGCATGAAATATTTACTGTACACCAAATATGTTAAAGTGTATATATTAAACATGTCCAATTAAAGGGAAGAAATGTATGTGCATTCACCATCAGACAGGCATGTGGGAGATTGGGATGCAAAGAGTAAGAAGGAAAGGATTAATGAAGAGGAGGAGATGATGAAGAAAGATGTGGTTAACAGTGGTAAATGGGGAAGGGGTCACTATGAAGAAAACAGGAGATGTAAGGGGGAAGAAGAAATAAGTATGGTGGTAATGAATGAAGGGAGAATGGAGGTTATATAGGACACAGGAGAAATGTTAAACTTATGGTATGACAAGATGGAGAGTGCAGTGGAGGAGGCAGTTTAAAGGAGATGGGTGAGGTGATGGGTGTGATGGGAGAACATAGGAACAATGCAGGTTGAATAGGATGGAGATGTATGGTAAACGGGGAAAAATAATATTAGATAAAGGCAGATATAACCATAGTAGCTGATAAGAATGCAGAACATGGCCCAGAAAATACATTAACTGTAGCTGTTTAGCATATGTTGAAGTACATCTGTTAAAGTACTTGAAGGGCAGCTACATTTCCACTTAGTGTGAAAGAGTGACTTTCTTAAAAGAACTGGTATATTTTTATTGTTCTGATTTCTAGTGAGAATTTTTTCCAGAGTCTGGCCACATAAACAGACAAGGGGAGTCATTGTGGTAGTTGAAAGACTTTAATCAGTTTGGCCAAAAAATGATGCCTTTGATGTAAGATTAGATGTGGGGGTGTACTGCTGAATGACATACTATTTGAAAGAACATTTGTTTTGGAGACTAGAGGTTGTGATGTGCCATATTAAATGTGTACAGGTAAGGCAGTAAGGTAGTTCTAGTTAGCTGTTCCACAGGTGAGTCAATGAAAGCATTTGTTTGGTAGGTATGCGTCCCAGTCCACAATTTTATTATGAGCCTGCTAGAGTCTAGATGCCTGAGAACTAGGCACATTTGTCAGAATGGAGCTTGCATACAAAAGGTATGAGCAATGACATTATGAACCTGATCTGTCAGGTAGGGTTTAAATTTGTAAAGAAATCTGAATTTCTGTATTTTTAGCAAACCTGTCAATATGAAGGATGAAAGTAACTAGTTTTGTGATGCTGACTATGACAATTTGAGTCTAAATGAATAAGAAAATCTCTAGTTTAGAAGGTGAACTTGGGTTGGTAGCATTCTTAAATAATAGCATATATTTCATTTTGTTCATATTTAGAAGTCTTGAGACAATTATACATTTTTGTATGTCAGTGAAAGAGAAGTATTGGCATGGCAAGGGAGGATGGTGTAAACAGGTGGCCGCTCATACCCTGTGGAATTATATATGCTGTCTCTGAGACTGCAAAACAGTGTGGAAAAGGCAAAATCCCACTCTCCTTTGTATAGCAATCTTGCATGCAAAGCATTCGACATCCTAAGATGAACCTGCATTTTGAGGAACAACACTCCAAACAAAATGTTCAGTCTAAGAAATCTATGATTAAACTTACTGTACCCGTATATCTATAGCTACTTATCTATCTATATCTACTTATCTGTGCATCTATCTATCTAGCTAGCTGTATTACGTGTGAAATCACACAAATTCAAAGGAAAATGTAGAAAACAAAAAACGCCTCACTGTTTCCTCATTTCTAAGTCATGTTGCATTGGAGACTCCATTACAGTATCTGTGATAAAGCAATGCTTGATACAGTCAGGCATCCACATCATCAGAACTTCATTGAAAATTTCAGTAACTTCACTTTGGACAATACAGCTATCACTAAACTGTAGTCAATGATGGACAGCTTGGAAAATGTGAAGAGCACTCTGGGAAGTGAGATGAAAGTATTTAGTTATACTTTCAAGCAACTGTTTTAATGTAAGTAATGTGATATTGAGAGGAAAGGAAGAAACAATTGGTTTCCAGGAAGGGGGGATGAATAGGACAGTTAAAAGGCAGCAGTGATACAGGTGTCTGATGGAAACATTAAAAGGAATCATGTTAACTCACCAAAGGTAGTTTTGGTAATGGCAAAAAGTCCTAAAATTCTTGCTGAAACTACCTTTGGCAAGGATAAGAAATTATTTTTTTTCAGGGGGCAAGCCCCAGTTCTCTCCCATTTTGGGGAACACCCCCACTCACAAACTGATGTATATATCAACTCTGAGGTTGCACAACAGTGGAGGAAAAGGCAAGCTCCACTGTCGGTTAGTTTCACTAAAAAGTGTTTGTGAAACTAACTTTGCTGATTTCAGATGCTTCCCATTAAAATATAATACTGGACAAAGGATCTTAAAGGATAGTGAAAAGATTGCTAGTGTGTTTATGCAGGTTTTGGTGGATGATACGGTCCTAGCTAACCTTTGCTTGCTAAAATAGCTTTTATTGTTTAAGTTAGGCAAAGTATGCACTAAAGTTAACTGGAAGTTTAAATGGAAGAAGGCTTGTAAAATAAAGTGGAACTTATGGAAATAATTCCACCATGACACGCTTCTTGAAACTAGAGAAATCCAATTATTTGTTTATATAGACTTTATTTTCTTTAACAAAACAATATCTGGAAGAAAAGCATGTTTTTCTGAAGGGAGAAGGGACTTTTTTTTTTCTTTTTTTAATTTTTTTTCTCAGAAGATGCCCATGCAAATGGAGTTTAGATATTTAGCAATTGGCTGAAATAGAAGTTTGATTAAAAACTATCTTGTAATCACCCAGTACTTCTTCAAGCCAGATATCTGATTGAAGTATTTGGTAGTTCCTATCCACCATTTCACCCCCTTCTTGCTTTATATATTTGTGTGTATATACTGTGTGTGTGTATGTATATATATATATATATATATATATATATATATATATATATATATATATACACACACACACACACAAACACATATACATATATTTATATAAAAAACACAAAACTGAACAGCAGAAATATATATATATATATATATATATATATATATTTTTTTTTTTCCTCCCATTGTCTGTAAACCATCAGCCCTCTCTTCCTCTGGAGCCATCATACAGGTCGCCAGTAGAGGTTTCCTGATTATGCACCTAAACCTTATCTGGTAGCCAACTTGAGTACCTGTGTCACTGTGGGGATGTTTGATACCCTTTGACACATGCTCATGAGGGCTACCATCACCATCCTGGAATGCCAAAATCCATGCTCCCTATTCCTGCACCCACTGTAGTCATAAAACCGCAACAGTAATTTGAACAACCAGGCCACCATTTCCCTCCCCTCTGGATGGCTGAGGTGGCATAAGCTACTCACTCCTATACTCCCCTGCTCTTCTTGTCAACTCAGGTTGTCTTGGTCATAGTCATGGCTTCATCCTTCTATGTCACAGGCCAGGATATAACTTTCACCTTCTTCCATCTTCTTTAACTCTGATGCTAACAACTATAGGAATACTTATCCCATCTTGAATTAGAGTCACAGGAATAGTTCACTAAGTGCAATTAAACCTTACTGAGCAGCAGGTCCTGATGGCCTAAATGGGTATTTTTGTCTAAAATATTCAAGTTATTATTACATTATTTATATTGGTAAATCAGTTTGGACTGCAGGAAGGGTATATTCCACAAATATGGAAAATCAGCCTTTGCTGCCCGTCCCCCTTAAAGGTGGTAACCTTCATACATTAGATATTTACCATCCTGTTAGAACCACATATATCATTGTCAAAAGATTTGAAACAGTGCTATGTTAATTGATAAAAGGTGAACTATATTCTGCCTTGGATATCTTTCAATATGGCTTTATTCAAAGCAAGTCTTCTTTGACTAACTTTATAAGTTTTTACCAGAATATATATTGGAATCAGTTGATGTGGCATTACAATTTAATCTGGCCAAATCATATGTGGGAATTAAAAACACTTTGTTTAATCTTCTAGTTGATCATTATATAACAAAGTGGGTTGATAGCTGGCTGACTGAGAGATCACTCCAGGTAAAAACTGAAGGCATTATTTCAAAGGCAATGAAGGTGACAATGAGGGTTCTTCAGGTTTCAGTGCTCGAAGCCATCTTGTTTAATCTGCTTATGACTGACTTTTCTTCTCAGAGTGGGATAATGGTAGGTAAATTTGCTTATACCAAACTTGGGGCTATTATTAATTCTGCCAAAGACCTGGCTAATACACTGGACCTGTTGATACATTTCATGGGTATGGGCATGGTCTTTAATGCCAGTGAAACCAAGGTTGTGCATTTTGCATTAAATAACCCATGTTTTCCTTTATGCCTCAGATAATGTTATCTTAAACAGTGAAAGAAAAATCAGAGACTTAGGTCTGGTGGTGGACTGCAGATTGAACTATGGTGATATTTTAACTTTTGTTATGAAGAGGTACTACATTGTGATTAGAGACATATTACTGAGTATCTCTATTTGTTATGAGCGATTCTTAATTCCTCTCTATAAAGCTGTTATAAGACTACATATTGAATACTGTGGAGCTGCATGTGTTTATAACTGTTCCCATTTAACTAGACTGAAAAAACTGACAAGCAGTATAGCAGATAGACTGAAGCTGTTAAACATCACAGCTATAGAAGCAGACTCAGATGTCTGTCACTGTATTCTGTACACTATTGATTGGTTAGGGGAGACCTTATTCTCATGTACAAATATATCAACAATGCTGTACTGTTGGCTACTTTGGGTCTTGAATTTACCTAGCAGCATTATCAGGGTACTAGAAACGATCACTGGTAAAAATGTCAGCCTGGCACTGTCCATTGCGAAAACGTCATTTTTACCATAGGGCTTGGAAGTTGTGGAATGATCTCCCCAAAGATATCAGGAAGGCATCTAGTCTTAGTATGTTAAAGTCACTTACTGATCACTGGTTTGGAGACAGTGTTTTTATGGATTAGCAAAGATGGAAGACTCATATGAGTTGTCTGCTAATGCTCTGAGTTTGATGTCCATGGAACATTAATAAGGGAACAGAGGTGATGAGTGGGAAGGAGGGAAGTCCACTATCACTCATGGTGGGGAATGCAATAAGTCAATTATCGGTATTATCTCTGTCTGAGGAGGAGGCTGCCAAGTCAAAGAGCATCTGTCTCAGAGACCCCCCCTCCCTTACTACTTGTTGCAGACAACCCCTCCCATATGAAATAACAAAGAGCCTTATATTATGGAAAAGGAGCACCTTACCATGATGTCGCCATTGTAGCAAGACGTAATAAAATATTGAAATAATCAGAAAGACTTTTCTTAATCTTTCATTTAAGCTGTAGCTCTGAAAACAATGTACCCCAAACCACAGGAAGATTTCTAAGCTTTGCCAGTGTAAGGATTCCTTTTTGTTCATGAATCCACAAAGACAAAGTGTTAACAACTACAAGCTTAAAAACACAGTAAGATGCATGAGAGGCACATTTGTGCATGGGTGGAGAGCGTTTAGGCATAGTGTTCAAAATAACTAATAATAATAACAATATCATTGTCATTATTCATTCATGATCAATCAGATTTATGTTTGCCAGCATAGTAATAGTATGGTGACCCATGCCACTTTGGTAAATGATGATGTATAGCAAAAAATTCAAAGTTCTACTACAAACAGGGCTAGCAACATATTTTCTTACACAACACACTATATGTGTGTATATATATATATATATATATATATATATGTATATATATATATATATATGTATATATATATATATATATATATATATATATATATATATATGTGTGTGTGTGTGTGTGTATATATATATATATATATATATATATATATTTGCCTGGAGACACGACAACAATCAACCATAATATTTTCTCAATTTTGCAGCTGCAGAATCAGTTAATTTTATATCAGGATGGGAATTCAATCAGTCAAATACAATAATATGTCTGTCTAAAGACACTGCACTTTTCTTCTGAGGCATCACCATCAGCATTGCACAAATTAGCAAAGCTTCTGCCTTACAAATCTGAAGATCAAAGCCTCTGTGATTATATGAATCACTTGCTTCACAAACAGGCGAGTCACGTACAGTGAGAATCTGTGAATAATTGATTTTGTGATGGGGTGAATCATGATCACTGCTAGACAGTGACTCATCTTGACTTTGCTGTGACTTCTGTTGTTCAGCACCTGTGTGCACTCTGAATTCACTTTGACTTGCCTAACTCTTCACAAGCAGACCTTCACAAAATATTTGGTTGCTATGCTGACACAATATGAAAGTATCCAGTCTTTATTTTTCTGCATATAACTTAACACTTTTTGACCAGTTCCTTGAATGCATGCATAGACAGGATGTTGCATTCTGTTCTTGTACTGAGTAAATGAAATATATTTTCTATTTGGAGACAACTTTTCACTCTAGTGATTTTTATGTTAGCTGCACTGCTAAGTTTGTGTCCACTGAAGCAATAATGCACATGTGCTCAACACACACACACACACACACACACACACACACACACACACACACACACACACACACACACACACACACAAGCTGCATTCAAAAATAAATCTTCACACGTGCATGCATCAGACTGGGAATTTTTCAAGTCTACATAGTCATTCATTTTATTTACATTAGTCACTTGCAAATCATTTTTCTGTATTTTTTCCTTAACTTGTAAACCTGAAAAAAGTGGTTAGGCAGTCTACACTTCCTGTATTGTCTACTGAACTCATTTATGATTTCATATCACTCTGATAACTTCTATCTGAACAAAATAGTGGTGCTGAGGTGCATGTTTTTCATTAACTGTTTTGCTGCTATACTGTATGAATCATTTTTCACATTCTGCTTTGCCCTGACAAACTGTTCTGACTTGGCAAGCAGATTTTAGCTGTGTATGCATCAAAATCCAGCAGCAGCTTTTTCATCCAAATATTAGATATTTCTGATCTATACAGACATTCACATCTTTATCCAGCATCAGTTCAAACTCTTACTTTGCCATTTTAATGGCAGATCATTCTATCTCTCAACAATGAATCATAATCAACATGGATAAAAAATAAATATGTGATTAGGTTAACTCACAATCTATCACATATTTATTAATTTATGCTTGTTGACAGGTTTAGTCCTAATTAGGCTAGAAACCTGTTCAGGAGAGAAACAAGGTGGTATTTATACTGCTAGGGAAAATTTGCTGAGGGCACTGGGTAACTGTATTATTTTTACTTATGGGTGCTGCGATGGGCTGTGGAAGGTGGAAATGGCAAGAAACATGACTAATGGCAGATGAGTAGCTAGGAATGGAAGAGAGCTCTGTTTCAATTTATACTTTGAAGGTGGAATGTGAATGAATCTGTTTGTGTTACATGTCAATGAGCCATCTAATACAGACGTAGCTTCTTAGAGTCAAATTGTAGAGTGCTGTGATTAAGCACAAGTGCATTGCATGCTAATATTGTTTACAATGTCAACAATGTCTGAAGTTAAAAGAAAGTTAGAGTGTGAACCACTTGTTTGCAGTGCTGGAAGTTTTAGTACAGATTAGAATAGTTTGAGGAATACTGTGGTTGTTCACCATGAAATGTATGCCACAGGTGTGCCAAGATCTACTCCTAAAACATGGACATTACAAATTAATTTCGGGAAATTGCCTGCTGTACATATGCACTTAAAAAAATTAACACCCTATCAAAAAGTATGAAGTGCGGAACAAAAATATTATTCATTTGGGTTTCACTGGTAAAAATGTCTGAGCTACTATACACTTAGGCAAAGAACATTTTTGTGATGTGACTTCTGAAACTTCCAATGTGGCAAAAAGATTTTTGCAGCAATGTGATTTAAAAAATATGTACAACATGGGTATATTACAACTTTCTTGGTCTTAATACCAAAAGACATAGGATGTTCAGTTTTTAACTGCGCAAATGGATGCTATGCAGTAAAACATTTTTTTAGTACTATTTGTCAAACTGTGTTGGACAATAAAAAATGTATGATAAAAGACATCTGTGGAATGGGGTGTGTGTAATATTAAAATCAGTAAAGGTATATTTTTTAATGTTCCCAGTGTTATGCATATTAATGGTCTGAAAGCTTAGTTACTGTATAAGGGACAACCAAAAACTTGTTTCTGTGGATTTAATTATTTGCTACAATATTATTGTAGGAGAAAATGTTCACAGTGTCATGAAATATGGAATACTGTCTCAAACTATAAAAAACTTTGCAGAAAATGTAAATGTATGGGACACTTTTGTTTCAACACACCATAGATTCAGGAAACTGAGCAGCAAGAAAACATGCCCTAATCTACTAATATAAGCCATCTTTAAAGGAAAATAATTTGCAATTACCTTCAGATAGTAGGAGAAGTAATATTTATTAATGTTTAATTGGATGAGGAAGAAAATAAAAGAGAACATTTATGGAATGACTGGCTGCAGGCTGATGTTAGTAATGGTAATGGTGGGAAAAATAATACCACTAGGAAAAAGAAAATGAGACAAGACACTGATAATATAAAATGGGGGAAACAATAGCTTTATTTGTTGTTTAATCGTTATTATATAATGACTGGCCATTAGCATTCAAAAACGAGCATGCCGATTGGCCAGCCCAACCATCGTGCCCGTTGTAAATCCGAGAATATACCAATGGGAAAAGGTCCGGTCTCCTGGACTTTTTCCCGTTAGTATATCTTGCATTTATTTTTTTAATACAAAATGAAAACGGAAGACATTTTACGTTCGGGAGATGGCACAGACAGAAGTAAAAGGATAATCAGGTATGTTCTACAAAACTTAAAAAAACTTACCTGATTATCCTTTTATTTTGTCTGTCCCGACTCTCCTTAACAAAAAAAGTCTCCTGGGTTCTTCTTCTTCTTTTTTTTTTTTTTAATTATAACAAAAAAGCAGCAATGGAGATCTTCCTTTCTCCGTTGCTACCTCTTCACAGCGCTGATGTACTGCGTAAGAGTTGGAGCACAAGTCCCATATGCATGATCAGTACATCAAAACAAGGCAGCAATATACCACCAGCTGCGGAAGAACAGTAATGTGCCGTTATACAAAGACATTATTTAAGAAAAGTATTTTTTTCTTTTCCTTCTTTTTTCTTAAATAATGTCAATTGTGCAATATAGAATTATTTCCTTACCAGTGTAGACTCATGGTGGTCAAAGGCTAGATTACTATATGTGTCCCTAGGTCCCTGACTACTGGGTCAACTCTAAGGGGTGTGTTGTCAATATGATAGTTGACAGGGATGGATGACTTTCCAAAGGATACAATTATGCATCTCTTGGCATATAGTTTTAGTCCATGGCTCTGACACCTGTTGTTTGTGTCAACCCCTTCTGGAGAACATTTGCGTCAGTGTGAGATTTAATGACCTCTCCTAATTTGCAATGACCTGCAAATTTAGTCAGCCAGAGACCACTGACATTGGCCTTGACTTCTGAGAAGTAAATGCAAAAAGGAGCGGTCCAAGGACTGATCCCTGAGTGACTCCACTTGTGACTGGCCTCTTTGTAGAGATGGACTCCCTATCTACTGGGTGACATATGGGTTTGTACCTAACCTATTGAGTTTGCCAACAATGCCCTAGTGGGGTATTGTGCCAAATGCTTTGGACAGGTCAAGCTAGGCAGCATGAACAATTTCGCCCTCATCCATTAGTTTGGCGACCTTCTCAAAGAAGTCCATCAGGTTGAGGAGGCATGATTTGCCCTTGATGAAACCAAACTGGATTAGGTCAAGTATCTGGAGGTTTTAATTTTGGTCAAAGTAGTTTGCTTTTAAATTTCATCTTTCTCATTCAGAATGTAAATTTTTAAAATAGTTTTGATAGCATTGATAATAATTAAACAATTGATGGATAGATGGATGTTAGAAAATTGGCTACATTCTGAGGGAAATGCAAACAGAATTATAAATAATTGTTTTGGATGAATTTTTCTTATATTTTGGATTATAATTACCAGGGCATTAGACTTTGACTCTTAACAGCTGGATAATATTTAAGAACATATAGTAGAGTACTGCTTTCAGTTCTATACCCAGTACAATCATAAAGGCTTGGATTCACAAAAAACATTGCTGCCAGCATAACCTGGACACCACTGCAGTGTTCAACAATGAGTTGGTGATATTCTGTTATTAACGTGTCTCTGGATCACACATCGGTGCAGGTAGGCCTAACCATGCTAGTATTCAAGCTACCAGCACAAGAAAGACAGTTGCACAGGCATATTCAAGCATGCAAGCACACACACACACACACACACACACACACACACACACACACACACACACACACACACACACACACACACACACACACACACACACAGATATTCTTACATGCTCACACATATATCCAGCCATCCGCATGCATATACTTTAAGACTACAGTATTCATGTACCTGCATATACCTGTGCACATAAGGGTACACGCACCCATGCATTCTCATATGCATCCACTTACAAACACAAACTCTGTCAACATACAGCCAGCTTTGCAATACTTTCTTACTATGGTGCTACCAACCATGATCCCTCCATTGAAGTAAATGGATGTACTCAATCAGAAAAGACAGTGCACTTTTTCTGCTTCATTCCCAAATCCAAAAGTAGAACTATTCTTTTGTACCATCCTACTTCACTATTCAGATGCTGGTGATATTTCCTGGGGTGAGTACATGGCAAATTAACATTAACCATGCAGTACTGGCATCAGGCTTCACCAGGGAGATGGCAATCTGTTCCACAGACCAGTGCCTTCACACCACTGCACCGCACAATGCCTCTGAATCACTGGTGCAAGCAGGATTGTACAGTGCATTACACTTTTCAAAATCGAAGGGAAACTCTTCAGTTTGGGAAATATATATTGCTAAGAGGAAGATTTTGTCTGCCATTTGATGATAACGAGGAGTACATACTTAATTGCAGCCATCATTCATGTTGCCAGCTGCCACTCCTAATATTAGATAAGCTATTGTAATGCCCAGAGTAGTTATCAATAAAAACATCACCCAGAGACTTCTGTGATACAGGAATGGGCTACTGTTTATGATTAGGAGTAGCAGACATTGCATGTAGTTCAATGCCCTTTTAGATAAGTACAAAGGTTTTAATTTTTTTGCGGTTAGAAGGATTACTTTGCCCTTATACGACCGAAAGGCAGTGATAACATCATGTTAGAGGAAAACTACTAATCTGTATAACACATTGCTCTGAGATAAGGAGTATATTAAGGTCATAAGGAAATGGGAAGCTAGGCCTATGAGTCATAGAAACTAAGTTGTGCGTCTTCTGTCTTATGCACTGCATTCCATTGTTCCACAAAGAGTGTGAGTGTTAGCATTGGTTCATATGTATCATGGCTTGAAGGTAGATGAATAAATACAAATTCTAAAAAATAAGGTGATAAAATGTTTTGTTTTACACACACACACACACACACACACACACACACACACACACACACACACACATACACCATGCACAGCACCATAACTCTCAACTGTCCCTGATATTTGTAGAATGTTCCTGCTGTTGCTTCATATTTTTGCCCTTTCCCTCATAACATTTTTGATTTCTGGTAAATCACTGAAAATTACAGTCAATCAATAATACCAGACATTAAGAGTTTTGTACTTCTTACTGTTAAGAAAATACACGTTCATGTAAAACCTGTTATCTATTAACTTATTAAGTGAATGAGATTCATATGAAAAATGTATAACTAAGTTTGGGCCCTTTTTACCTTCACTGTTTTTGGCTTTGTCCCTGATTTTAAGCAAAGAAGTTCAGAGTTATGCACAACATGGCATGTGTACAGACAACTAGGACAACTAGAAGGACAGACACACAAAAATTCATCACACACGCACACGCATAGAAAGTATAAAAAGGCAAGGCCTGCCCTCTGAAGTGCGTTTCCAATAACAGGTATGATTTAATTTACTTTTACTAGGGAATATGCCTCATGACCAGCATAAGGAACAACATTCTGATGAAGGCAGTGGCTTTATAGTGATGGTGGGAGCCTTTAGGAATGCACACAAACTGATTTTAGTGACAGGCAGAATAATGCAGACTGTGATCTATAAGTAATGTTTTGTTCAGTAGGTAATACAATGGGCAGACACTACAATCAAGTTGCCCATATCAGCATTTGAAGTGTAATGTTATAAACAGGAGTTTTTCAAGATTTATTTGTTTGTTTCTTTGCTTACTCTTTCTCTTCCTTCATTCAATTACTTTTTTATATTTATTCATTAGTTAAACCAAGTAAGTGATCCTGGTCCCTTTACAGCCATAAAACCAAAAACAATGCACCCATGAGCGAATGATGATCCGGCTTATCGATTGTTAATGGGTGCATTGTTTTTGGTTTTCTAGTTGTTTTCAGTGCATGTTCACATGATTTTGGTTTTGTTCCCTTTACAGCTATGATGCTTGCCACAACGGTGGGGTAAATGCAGTATATCTACCAATTTATATATACATAATATACTGTATATATATATATATATATATATATATATATATACACTGTATCTTTTTATATATGCTACATATAGCATATATAAATAGATATACATATCTATATATATCTATATATATATATATATATACACACACACACACATGTATATATATATATATATATATATTTTATATATGCATATATATATACATATATATATATATATATATATATATATATATATATATATATATATATATATGGATCCCTATCATGATAGAAACCTCATTTGACTGAAACCATAAGACTGAAATTTCAAAACACTGAACAGTCACATGACTTAAATCCATAAGACTGAAACCCATAATACTGAATTTCAACATACTAAATTGTAAACTGGACAATATAAAACCAGACTAGTTGGGGGGATGTGCCCCCCCTACACCCCCCAACCTTATATACTAACTCCAGGATTGCACTACAGTGGAGAAAAGGGCATATACCTTTCACTTACCTTACAGTAGTCTACATGCTGCCACTACTATGCCTTTTTACCCATATAACTTTCACTTACCTTACAGTAGTCTAGATGCTGTCACTACTATGCCTTTTTACCCATATAACTTTCATTCACCTTACAGTAGTCTAGATGCTGTCACTACTATGCCTTTTTACCCATATAACTTTCATTCACCTTACAGTAGTCTAGATGCTGTCACTACTATGCCTTTTTACCCATATAACTTTCACTTACCTTACAGTAGTCTAGATGCTGTCACTACTATGCCTTTTACCCATATAACTTTCATTCACCTTACAGTAGTCTAGATGCTGTCACTACTATGCCTTTTTACCCATATAACTTTCACTTACCTTACAGTAGTCTAGATGCTGTCACTACTATGCCTTTTTACCCATATAACTTTCACTTACCTTACAGTAGTCTAGATGCTGTCACTACTATGCCTTTTTACCCATATAACTTTCATTCACCTTACAGTAGTCTAGATGCTGTCACTACTATGCCTTTTTACCCATATAACTTTCACTTACCTTACAGTAGTCTAGATGCTGTCACTACTATGCCCTTTTCCCCAATGAGGTGCGATCCTGGAGTTAGTATATATAGTTAGGGTGGTGTGGGGGGCATAGCCCCCCACCTAGTCTGGTTTTATATGGTCCAGTTTAAAATTTAGTATGTTGAAATTCAGCATTATGGGTTTCTGTCAAGTGACTTTCTAGTCTTTTGAAATTTCAGTCTTTTGGTGTCGGTCAAATGCGATTCAGTCAATTGAAGTTTCTATCATATGATAGGGATCCATATATATATATTTATGTATGTGTGTTACCAATGCTTGGCTGCCACAAACCAGTTATTCTCCCCTTTTGACACCTCTTACTTAAGACCCAAAAAGTCAGAATAACAGTGAGCATGAGGAAAGTGGCTTGAAGCCTGAATACTGCTTGTGAGACTCTCCTTCATCTGAGACCAAATAAAGCTGTCATCATGATTGTTCTGAATAAACTTACCAATTCTACTGTTTCTCTATCTATTCACAATAATAGTTCACAGTAGTATGCTAAGAATGGGTTACCATGGCACCCCATTAACTACTGATATGAGAGACAATGCTGCTGATTTCCACTATAACTTTGTTTGAACTGCCTGTATGGCAATCCCTTCAACTTGTTAAAACCTCAAAGCCAACCATCTCATTATCCAGCTTTCTTAGTGGTAGTTGATGGCTTGTTTTGGAAAAGTTGCAAAAACAGCACAACAGTGGGCCCACATTTGATCCTCTGATTCAGGATTGCATCATATGTTTTAAACAGACAGTTCCAGTACAATGCTCAAGTCTCAGGCAGTGTTGAGCATGTAAGATATGACATTATGGAGCTACACAGCAGCTCAGTTGGATAATCACATTTCTGAGGACCTTGATTAATGTGTTTAGCAGACATGTGGGAGACTAATTGATTTTTAAATTAAGGGAACCCATTTTTGTTGTGGCACACAATTGTCCTCCTTCCACCATGCCAGGGTCGATATCAGAAGATTGAAGTTTCAAAACTTCAAATCTGATATGGTTGACACCATATGATCAAAGTTTTGAAACTTTGAATATTTTAACGGAGATCTCCGTACAGTGTGGAAAGGGAAAATTTCCCTTTTCTGCACTGTAGTGCGATCTCGGAGTTAGTGTATTTAAGTAGCGGGGGGTGTGGGGGTGCAGGGGGGCTTGCCCCTCTGCTTAGAGTGTTTAAACAGTTTGTTTTTGTAGGTTGTTCATAGGTTCATGGGTTCATACTAGGCTATCTGCCATAGGGCATTTATAAGCCTAGCCAAAGTGTGTTTGGCTTTCGCCACCCATTTTAAATTAATTTTGCTATGCCCTTTTTTGAGGTTAGTATACTGTGCCTCTGTCTAACAGTGACACAGAAGTGATACCCGGGATAAACCTACGATCCCCCATCCACTCATCAAGATTCCTCTTGAAGAGAGTCAATGAGGGACTCTGCCTAACCTGGACTGGGATTTTATTCCAGAGTGAAGGGAGCCTCTGGGTTATGAATCTGTCCCTCCAGCATGTCCTATTTATTTCAGTGCTGAGGTTCAAGTCTCTCGAGCACGTAGCTCGATGGGATTTGGATTTTCTGAGGTGCAGCATGTCCATTAATTCCGGGTTGGACATGGCTTTATATGTCAGGCAGAGATCGCCTCTGAGCAGGCGGTATGCCACTGAGTAGAGCTGGAGTTTCTTTAACCAGGCAGCATATGGCATCTGTTTGAGCCCTTTGATCCTCTTGGTGAGGTACTTTTGGGGTCTTTCCAGTTGCTGCAGGTGTCTGGTAAGGTACATCCCAAAAGGGGCATTGTACTCAATTATGGGCCTAATGAGGGATGAGTAAAGAGGCACGATGACCTCCCCTGATCTAGATGTGAATCCATTCATGATTAGGTGGGCTATATAAAATGTTTTTCTAACCACTTTGGCCACGTGGTTGTCAAATGAGAGATTGCTATCAACTTGGGTTCCCAGGTCCTTAATTACTTCTTCCGTATTTAATGGATTACCACCTATGTGGTAATTTGTGGGCACTTTGTTTTCGCCAAAGAGGATGACTATACACTTTTTGGCGTTTAGCTTGAGGCCATGGCTGTGGCACCAGTTGTCTGTTTCTATGAGGCCCTTTTGGAGGATGCTTGTGTCGGCTGGAGAGTTGATTATAGTGCCCAGTTTGCAGTCATCTGCGAACTTGGTCAGCCACAGTCCTTCCGTGTTGGCCTGTACCTCCGAGAAATATATACCGAACAGGAGAGGTCCCAGGACTGAGCCTTGTGGGATGCCACTTGTAACTGGTTTGGAGTCTGACATGGCTCCAGCAATTCTAACCATGTGGGTTCTGTCCTTGAGCCAGTTTGCAACCCATCTAGTGACATAGGGGTTTATATTTAAGCTGGTGAGCTTATCTATAATGCCCGAGTGGGGTATTGTATCGAAGGCTTTTGCGAGGTCCAGGTAGGCTGTGTGGACCACCTTCCCCTCGTCAATGGCCTTGGTGACTGTTTCAAAGAAATTGACTCAGTTTAAGAGGCAGGATCTGCCCTTAACAAAGCCGAACTGGGTGAGATCCAGTGTCTGTAGGTCTCCAATATCTTTTTTTATGAGGTCCATGATGATCCTTTCCATAGCTTTGCAGACCAAGCTAGTCAGGCTTATGGGGCGATAGTTTCCAGGATCCGTTGAGGCACCACCTGTGTGGAGAGGGACCATTGTTGCTGTACACCACTCTATGGGTACATATCCTGTGGTAAGGCTGAGATTGAACAGTAGTTTTATGTTTGGGTTTAGCTCTTCTTGGAGTTCATGTAGGACGCAGCCCGGGACACCGTCTGGTCCCATTGATGCTGTGTTTTTTGCTTTGGAGAGGGTGGCTCTTACCTGAGCATCTGAGATGTCAGGGGGGCAGCACTCTGCTGGGATAGATATTTGCCCTTTTGGTGGGGTGGGGGAGAAGTTTGCGCTGAACCTGTCAGCTAGGATGTTGGCAATGTCTGTGGGTTCGGTGTATTTTTTGTCATTTTGGACTAATTCTGAGCATATCTAGGAATTCCCACCCAGGTTCCTAATATAACTAAAGAAAACCTTGTGATTATCCTTAGTGTCCTGTGCAATTTTTCTCTCGAAGCTGGCCTTAGACGATTTTATGAGTGCCCATAGTTTTTTGCTAACACTGATCAGAGATGCCTTCCCTTTTTGGGATTTTGCTCTGTCATGTAGTAGCTTCCTCCTTCTATTGTATAGTTTGTTTATGGCTGGGGTCCACCAGACAGGACATCTGCCTTTGGAGGATTGGGTCTTGGTTTTATTTGGGATTGCATGATCCATGCATTCCTGAAGGTGTTCATAGAATGTGTTTATAAAGGATTCTGCGGTCTGGGCTGTATTTTCCACAGGCCCGAGGGCTTTGAAGGATTCCACCTCGGTTTTGAGGAGTGTGAAATTTGCTTTAGAGAAGGTTTTCACTGTGGTTTTCTGGGCAGGGAGTGGGGTAGGGATGTGAATATCCAGTGAGATTAGTTTATGGTCTGATATTACCAGTGAGGGATACACTTCTGGTCTGGAGCATGGAGTCCCCATGTTGGTGATGATCAGGTCCAGTATGTTTTCCCCTCTTGTGCGAGTGGTAACAAGTTGTTCCATAGCATTTGAGTTTATAAATTCTAGGAACCTTTGAGCTAGGGTGTTGGAGCTAGAGTAATGCTCCCAGTCTATGTTTGGGTAGTTGAAGTCACCCAATATAATGGTGTTTGGAGAGACCTTCATATTTTCCAGTGTTCTCAGGAAGGCCGAGTGGGGTTCCTGGGTTTGGGAGGGTGGTCTGTAGCAGGCTATAAACTGGAAGGCAGTTTTACCCACTGTTAGTTGCACATGGATAGTCTCTGATGCTTCGTGCTGTGCCACCAACCTGGTGGTGTGGGTATCTTTGATGAATATTGATACTCCCCCTCCTTTTCTGGTTCGGTCCAAGTTTTGGGGCTGAAAAGCATGGCATGAGGTATAACCTGGTAGTGCTGGGGTGCTCTCGGGAGCCTTGAACCAGGTTTCTGTTACTGCACAGATATCGGTGTTCTTCATGCTAAGGAGAGTTTCGAGTGCATGCATCTTGAGGTTTAGACTTCTGGCGTTGAGTAGCATTACTCTTAGTTTCTTATCCCTTGTGATACCTATGGAGGTGGGTTTGTCTTTTGAGCCTTGCCTAAAAAAGGCACTATGGGGGTAGCAAGAGCCTTTGCCAATATCCGAAAGCCCAGAGGTGACAGGTGCAAGCCGTCCCTAGCGAAGCATCGTGGCCTGTCGAGCATGTCATCCCAGGCTGACAGGCATTGGATCCCCTTTGAATGACGCCAATACTTAAGCCATTGTGCTACTCAAGGTCAGGGTCATACCGGCCTGGGCCACATGCTCAGAGAGCTCCTCTATGTCTCTTTTCATGTAGTCCAGGGAGGTACGTCTCAGGTCATTCACACCAGCATGGACAATGACTGAGTCATATTTGTACTTGCCTTGGAGTGACCTGAGTGCTTGTGTTATGTGGCGGATCCTAGCACCCGACAGGCAGCTCACCGTGACCTTCTCCTTGTTCAGCCTGGTGAGCGGGACGTCAGTGTGCCTGACGATAGAGTCACCTATTACAAGTGTATCACGTGTGTTGTTTAGCCTTAAGGACTGTGACTGTTCGGCACACTGGCTTTGTGAGCTATGTGTTGCACGTGTTTTGTTTTGGGGTAGCGGTTGCTTGGGTGTCTGCTTTGGAGGTCTCTGCTGCTTAGGCAGATTTTTATTTAGAGCCTCGAGTATGTTTTGTGTGTTTATGTGTTTGGTTTGCTGTCGTGGTAGGTCTATGTGAGACTGGAATTGTAGTGAGTGTGGTTTCCTTCTCCTCCTGACAGGTTTCGCCAGTACTGAGTTGAGAGAGCTTAGCCTCCAGTTTGGCTATATGGTTGCATCTCTCACATGTGTTGGAATTTGTTGGGAGGAGGAGAGGGTTGTCTGTGTACATGAGGCAGTTGTAACATTGCCTCAAGATTCCCAGATTCACCAGCTGGACCGAAGAGTAGATTGACAACTGACCTTTGGACATGCTAGAATAGTATTGGGAATTCCTTTATAATTGAAAATAAAGGGCCAATGGGGAACAAGGTACTCAAGGGGAGTTTTTGAGGGTGTAGTGCTTTTAATTTTTTAGTGCTGACTTATATAATTGCTTTAGCGAGCAAGTGCCAGGTAACTTAAATGCAATGTGTTACAGGTAACTTAAATGCAAAAATGACAAACAGTAACTTTCTTTCAAGTGAAACAAGGAAATAAGTACAGTAAGCAATGCAGATGTTACTAGGGATCCACAGAAGCGCTTAAAAGCCACGTTTTAGGTGGAATTAGTGTTTCAGGGAAATAACAAGCAAACAAGCATACAGACAAAGCTAGATGCACTACTGAAAAAACAGTCAACTTCCAGCTAGATATTGCTCAATGCAACACAAACAAATTACTTTAAAAAGTGCAGATAAAAGTTACTTAGCTACACTTATGAGTTCAAGTTGATATCATGCAGGTCTTAACCGGCCAAAGCTCACAGTTTAAACAGAAGATAATTCACTGTACCACTTGTATAAGACAGAAACTGAATAACAATGAAGGAAACTACCCCCACCTATCACTGGCTATGCAGGTTTTTAACAAGCCTTAACTGAAAATACCACATGCACTACTGAAAAAAAAGTAAACTTCCAGCTAGATATTGCTCAATACAACACAAACAAATTACTTTAAAAAGTGCAGATAAAAGTTACTTAGCTACACTTATGTGTTCAAGTTGATATCATGCAAGTCTTGTGTTTTATTACATTTTCGATGTTTCAAGACTTCTATTATACAGTGTCGACCATAACAGATTCGAAGTTTTGAAACTTCAGTAATGTAATATAGACACCCATGCCACATAACTGTAGTCAATTCTTCTTATAGGTTTAGCAGTGTTGTTTACAGCCATCTGAAGAATTAGGAAATATAATCAATGACAACAAAGGCATGATGTTGACTACTTCTTAATAGGTTAGCAATTGATCACTCAGTGACCAGTCTAAAAGTGAATGGATGAGAGTCATTGGGAGAAGGGTTAAATGCCTTCTCATACTTGGGAAACTGAATTAAAGTTCTCTTCAACAGGCTGCTGTCTGCTTCATCAGAGCACACAATGATATGCTCTGCAACCTGTACAAAAAAATGATATGCAGCTCACAGATTTCAGTAGGAATATTTATTTACTGACTGACTAATTAACATTTGTTTACTGGAAAGCCCAACTGGTTAGGTGCCCATTTTCAGCAGAGGCCTGGAGAAGAACAATAATTTTACAATCTTCAAAATTAATACAAAAACTCTACGATTTAAATAAATGTACCAAATTAGACATAATGTGAAAACATTGGTTAATATTATATACAACTGATATCGCAATGATTTAATATTTAGAGAAAATTTTACTAGTTAACAGAGAAATTAAAGGTACATTAGTATAATACAAACAGAAATTGCAATATGAAGTGAGAGAAAAACGGGTATAGTATGTTTAGAAAGAGTGTAGGGGACAGAAACTGAAGTAAGGAATTGTGTAAAGAGTTGTAAATTACGAATAGGTACTTGTTCATATTTAGATATATAGTTTAGGGAATATTTATGCTTATAAGGCGTTATATACCATACCGGAGTGCCTTATGCTGTGCAATCTAGTAAACTGAGCTTTTCCAAAGTAATTATTTTTGCTTTCACTGATCAAGAACAAGCATCCATTTGTTAAGTATATGTGATGTTGAAGGCCACCTGCTTATAGCATGCTGACATCCAGTCTCTGTCATTGAAGGTTTACTTTTCACTTTTATCCACTTACAAGACCCCCTGCTGACTTTGTAAATTCAGGGAGAGGCATCCTTATTTAGAATGATTTCCTGCTCTCCCTTGCAGCTTCTTCTATCCAAGCTCTTGTGAGCTTCACCAAGCTCCTTTCTTATTAGGTATCATTGATAAAGTGAGAACATGAAATATGAAGGTCCACAGCACACCCTAGGGTAAAAGAAAGGGTGGGAATTAAAGAAGACCATGACACTAACTGCAATTATGATGTGAAGTTGTAGAAATTGTACCAAGAGTTTACAGCTATGTAGATAAACATAACCAAGCACATTTTCTCGATGTAGTAAAAAATGTAAGGATAGAACACTACCATTTCATCATAAAACAAGCCAGCTAGAAATGTTTACATGGACACTGTTAGAATCCAGCAATATGTCCTATAAGGAAAGCACGGAAACCAAAGGGGCAATGTAACAGATAGTTGACAGGATCTTAAAACTGGAGGCCGTGATGAATACATATTTTATGCATTTTGTGTGTGTGCGTGTGTGTGTGTGCGTGTGTGTGTGTGTGTGTGTGTGTGTGTGTGTGTGTGTACAACTGTAAATTACAGAGGCATAACCCTAACCTAAGAAGTCTGCAGCAGGAGAAGCATGGAGAAGCAGAAGAAAAAAAATCTCAATTCACACGACAGTCCAAGGAATGGAACATAATCACTTCAGTTATTTAATTCCCTTAGTCTTTTGGAGATAGTCACATACAAGAAAATACATTTATTTCTATTATATTCCCTAAGTTAGGTGAGTATTATATGTGGGAAATTTATCACTCAAAGAACTTTCTGGAGGACTGAGTAATAAACAGAACGGTTCTGGAAGAAACCAGGAAATGCACAATGACTGAATGAATCATATAGAACACACTTACTGTAAATCCTTTATTGACTTTGTGTCATAAGCAGATGCACATTAAAGACAAATACATAAATAAAAGCTAATTATTAACTTGTCAGTTCTCAGAAAAAGGATGGTACACGGAAGGCAGTCAAATACGGATTTTCCTAAGAGAGGAAATGTAGATTATACACAAGACTGTACATTTTAGGAGCAAGAGATGAGTTTGTACTTTAAAATACAAGTATATTGTGACAGTAGTGGAAATGCATAGAATGCAGAAGCCATACTGTATCAGTTAACACCAGTGTTTTACTATTTCAATTTTTGCCTGCACAGAACTGGTACAAACAACTTATACATGAAGACCAGAATTAGGGAGACTTCCAAACTGTACGCGCACCTGTCACAACTGTAATATATGCAACATTTCAAAAATATGCCATGGTATTATTCTTACTGTTAATGTATATTGCTCATTATTCAGCCTTATCAGGATATTACTGAGCTGGCATGAACTGAATGTTATCCCAGTAGCTATAAATGGCTGGCATAACTACATACAATTTCACTTATATGACCCAAATGGAAGTTTCTGATTTGCTCCAAAGTATTGGTAACAGGAAGAATAAATTAATAAATCAGCATAAGGCTGGTAAAAGTGTTAATGACTTGCTAATGTGGTAAAACTATATATTCTGCCTGATTTTTTGAACTCCTTAGGTATATGTTTTTATTTTTTTTTTATTTACTTAAGGCACTGTAAGATAGACTGCGGTGGTGGTGCTGCGGTAGTGTTGTCGCCTCACAGTAAGACATTGTCCCGTTCGATTCTCAGCTAGAGCGTCTTCTGTATGGAGACATGCGTGAATGGGCGTACCTTAATTGAAGGTTGTGCGTCAGGGCTGGCAACTCGGCACATAAAAATCCACTGCCAATCATTAGCGGACTGGAGTTCTGCTGTGGTGACCCCTAACTGGGAAAAGCCGAAAGACGCAACAACAACTTAAGGCACTGTAAGATCTTTTACTTTGAGTAACTGTCAGCAATTTTAATCAGGCATGCAGATGCCTGTGTGAAACAATATATGGCAGTGAGCTCAGCAGAGTATTTAAATAATAACCTACTTCTTTAAGTGGGTTAATCTCTCCTAACCTGGTGTGACCGCTGAGGTGATATAGTTAGTAAGAATGTATGGAAGAGTATTGAGGCATGCCTTCTATGTCATTCAAACTTGTAAATTAGTCCTTTGGTCTCTGCAATTTCATAGAACTGAGTGAAACATATGCACTATTTGGGGTACTATGGCCTGACCTCTTTGATGGACTAGTTGTAACCCACATCATTTCTGTACTTTATTTATTATCCCAATGTGTACCTGGCTAATTGTATTTTCCAGGATGGGCAGTCTACATCTCCATGCTCTATTACTTTGAAAAACACAGCAGAGAAAGTAAAAAGTGAAATAATTTCTGTACTGCCATCATAGAGAAGTATGCATCAGTTCATATGTTTGATTGCCTTGCCTATAACCTACAACCCCTTCAAGAACTTTATTTGCTGTAGTTTTGAAGTAACTAAAGGCTGCATGCTTTGTTGGTAAGAAAATGACTGTTGAGGTTTTGGAGCATAGGAATTACAATACAAGTTAGCAATGACCAGTATTAGTCCCTTGCTAATGCCTACCATTGTATTGTATCTCCATGTCTAAAGGTTTGTGATTGCACCAGTAGTGATTCAGTGTGAGAGAACTATTCTGTTTTCTCTGCAATTGTGTGACTATGGAGTTAATATGTTTAAGTTGGAGGTTGTGGGGTGCAAGAGGCCTCAGACAGCTTTTGTGGTTTTGATGAAGTGCGCCACTGTTTTTCTTCATTTAAATGAATATATATTGCTTTGCTAGAGACGGCTTGCACCTGTCACCCCTGGGCTTTTGAATATTGGCTAAGGCTCTTGCCACCCCCATAGTGCCTTTTTTAGGCAAGGCTCAAAAGACAAACCCACCTCCATAGACAACACAAGGAAAAAGAAACTAAGGGTAATGCTGCTCAATGCCAGAAGTCTAAACCTCAAGATGCATGCACTCGAGGCTCTCCTCAGTATGGAGAATATCGATATCTGTGCAGTAACAGAAACCTGGTTCAAGGCTACCGAGAGCACCCCAGCACTACCAGGTTATACCTCATACCATGCTTTTCGGCCCCAAAACTCGGACCGAAACACAAAAGGAGGGGGAGTATCCATATTCATCAAAGATACCCACATCTCCAGGTTAGTGGCACTGCACGAAGCGTCAGAGACCATCCATGTGCAACTAACAGTGAGAAAAACTGCCTTTCAGTTTGTAGCCTGCTACAGACCACCCTCCAAAACTCAGGAACCCCACTCAGCTTTCCTGAGAACACTGAAGAATATGAAGGTCTCTCCAAATAGCATCATATTGGGTGACTTCAACTACCCAAACATAGACTGGGAGCACTACACAAGCCCCAACACCCACGCCTAATAGTTCCTAGAATTTATAAACTCAAATGCTATGGAACAACTGCTCACCACTTCCACAAGAGGGGAAAACATACTTGACCTGATCATCACCAACATGGGGACTCTATGTTCCATACCAGAGGTATACCCCACATTGGTAAGATCTGACCATAAATTAATCTCACTGGACATCCATATCCCGTCCCCACCCCCAGCCAAGGAAACCACAGTGAAGAACTTCTTAAAAGCAAACTTTACACTTCTCAAAACCGAGGTGGAATCCTTCAAAGCCCCCGGCCGTGGAAAATACGGCCCAAACCGCAGAATCCTTTACAAACGCATTCTATGGACACCTACAGGAATGCATGGATTGTGCTATCCCAAATAAAACCAAGACTCACTGCTCCAAAGGCAGGAGACCTGTCTGGTGGACTCCAGCCATAAATAAGCTATACAACAGAAGGAGGAAGCTACTACATGATAGAGCAAAATCCCAAAAAGGGAAGGCATCTCTGATCGGTACTAGCAAGAAACTACGATCCCTCATAAAATCATCTAAGGCCAGCTTTGAAAGAAAAATTGCACAAGACGCTAAAGATAATCACAAGGCCTTCTTTAGTTGTGTCAGGAACCTGGGTGGCAACTCCCAGATATGCTCTGAGTTACTGCAAAATGACATAAAATTCACTGAACCCACAGACATTGCCAACATCCTGGCAGACAGGTTCAGTGCAAACTTCTCCCCCCTTCCCCCTCAAAAGAGCAAATGTCTATCCCAACAGAGTGTAACCTCCTTGACATCACAGATGCACAGGTGAGAGCTGCCCTCTCCAAAGCAAAAAACACAGCATGAATGGGACCAGACGGTGTCCTGGGCTGTGTCTTAACATGAGCTCCAAGAAGAACTGAACCCTCACATAAAGTCACTGTTCTATCTCAGCCTTACTACAGGATATGTACCCAAGGAATGGCATACAGCAACAGTGGTCCCACTCCACAAAGGTGGTGCCACAACGGACCACAGAAACTATCGCCCTATAAGCCTGACTAGCCTGGTCTGCAAAGCTATGGAGCGTATCATCATGGAACTCATAAACAAAGACATTGGGAACCTCCAAACACTGGATCCTACCCAATTTGTCTTTGTTAAGGGCAGATCTTGCCTCTTAAACCTGGTCGACTTCTTTGAAACAGTCATCAAGGCCATAGATGAAGGGAAGGTAGTCCACACAGCCTATCTGGACCTCGCAAAAGCCTTCGACACAATACCCCACTCGGGCATCATAAATAGGCACACCAGCTTAAATATCAACCCCTATGTCACAATATGTGTTGAAAACTGGCTCAGGGATAGAACCCACATGGTCCGAATTGCAGGTGCCATGTCAGACTCTAAACCAGTTACAAGTGGCATCCCACAAGGCTCAGTCCTGGGACCTCTCTTGTTCCTTATATATTTCTCTGAGGTACAGGCTAACACGGGAGGACTATGGCTGACCAAGTTCGCAGATGACTGCGAACTGGGTGCCATAATCGACTCACCGACTGACACAAGCATCCTCCAAAAGGGTCTCACAGAGACGGATAACTGGTGCCAGAGCCATGGCCTAAAGCTAAATGCCAAAAAGTGCATAGTCATCCCCTTTGGGAAAAACAAAGTGCCCACAAATTACCACATAGGTGGTAATCCATTAAGTACGGAAGTAGTAATTAGGGATTTGGGGACCCAAGTAGATAGCAATCTCTCCTTTGACAATCACATTGCCAGAGTGGTTAGAAAGACCTTCTATATAGCCCACCTTATCATGAAAGGGTTCACATCTAGATCAAGAGAGGTCATTGTGCTTCTCTACTTGACACTCATCAGGCCCATAATTGAATACAATGCCCCATTTGGGATGTACCTTACCCGACACCTGCAGCAACTGGAAAGACCCCAAAAGTACCTCACCAAGAGGATCAAGGGACTCAAACAGATGCCCTACGCAGTTAGGCTAAAGAAACTCCAGCGCTACTCAGTTGCTTACCGCCTACTCAGAGGCGATCTGTGCCTGACGTATAAAGCCATGTCCAAACCAGAATTAATGGACATACTCCACCTCAGGAAATCCAAATCCCTTAGGGCTACATGCTCCAGGGACTTAAACCTCAGCACAGAAATAAATAGGACATGCTGGAGGGACAGATTCATATCCCAGAGGCTCCCCTCACTCTGGAACAAAATCCTAATCCATGTTAGGCAATGACCCTCTTCAAGAAAAATCTTGACGAGTGCATGGGAGATCGTAGGTTTACCCCTGGGATCTCTTCTGAGTCCCTACTAGACAGAGGCACAGTAAACTAATCTTAAAAGGGCTATCTTCTGTAACCTACTATACAGAGGCACAGTCAACTAATCTAAAAGGGTGGCAAAAGCCAAACACACTCTGGCTAGGCTTATAAATGCCCTAGGGCAGATAGCCTAGTATCAACCTATGAACCTATATATATATATATATATATATATATATATATATATATATATATATATATATATATATATCTGTATATATAAACATATATATATAATTCTACTACATGTCCTTAAAGAAAAAAGCATTGAGTACAAGGTAAATGAACAAATGTGCTCAGAAATGCAGTGATCAAACATAAATTTAAGAAAAAAAATTAAAAAACATCTTTTTCTGCAGGTAGAAGGCCCCCTGCAATGTCCACAACTTCTTGCTACTTATATATATATATATATGTATATATATATATATATATATATACATACATATATATATATATATATATATATATATATATATATACACACCAACTCTGAGACTACACTGTAATGGGAAAAGGGCAAATTCCCTGTCCCTGGTGTATTGTGATCTCACATTGAAAAAAAATGGCAATTTGTGGTCTTTAAACATTCAATCACTTTGGCCAATCTTTTCAGTGCTCAAACAATAGTTTATATATATATATATATATATATATATATATATATATATATATATATAATGGATCCTGTTGTGATTTTAACAAATGTCATATGTCACCTGCAGTTTATCCAAGTTTTAATAGTTCGTTGCATGAATTTCATTATCTGATATAATTGTATATATTTTCTTATAATCTAGTTACACCAGACTTTATACATAGTCCATAATATTTTGTATTGCCAAATTAATTTTATGACCAAATAAACACCTGATTTGTGTTGAAAAAATTAATTTCCATTCTAAAAATGTCCATTTACTTATCAAACAGATCACTTCTCCTTTAAACATTGTACAATGTACATTTCTATGTCAGTAAACATTCTTATATTAGTTGTGATTTTTTTATTTGGAAAGTAAATGCACCAGATATCAAGCTGTTCCATTTCAATTCCTCTTTTAACTCAAATAATTGCATTAATTCTCACTCTTTGCAGTATAATTGCCTTCATCCCTTAATAACCTTGGGTTATTTTTAATTTGGGGTTACACCTTGCATTCCAGGCACATTATGTACATAAATCAAAGCCACTTTATCACTTCTTATTTCTCCAGTATCACCCGCCCTGTTTCACTCACTACTTGGCATCTATCAGTTCTTATAATATGATCATTATAAATCACGTTCTTTTTTGCAGCCCTCTCACTTATTATCTAAAAAGGAATCGTCATGTTGTCAGATTGAATGGATATATGACCTCCGGAGGTAGGTTAGGAAGGAGGCCTATTTTCGTCTTTAGGACATTCATGCAAATCATTTATGAAAATTATTTTTTATTTTCAAAATGTACTTTCCAACTATGACGTCTAAAATATGTTTTCTCTTCTAGATACTTTGCCAACTTATAGAAGTACAAAAGTACTTCCTGTTTCATCTAGCTGTCACTTTTTCTTTGTACTGTTACTATTTTTAAATTATTTACTTTAGTGTACTTTATTCTCTGTCACATTTGAATTAAATGACACATTTCTCTATCCTTAGTGTGTACTTTATTCTCTGTCACATTTGAATTAAATGACACATTTCTCAATCCTTAGTATGGGCAAAGAAATGTTTACTCTTTCTTTTTTTCTTAAATCAGGTTATTTGATGTATCTTGTCAACAAAAATGTCAATTTTTAAAACTTCCTTTTCAGTTTTACTTTCCTTTCCTCTCTATGGTCTTGTTCCTCTTACTTTCACCAAATCATGTAAATAGCCTCTGGGTTTCTGAAATGTTAATGACTTTATCATGCATCTGTTCCAGTTGTCAGTTCTCTTAATTACTCTTGGAAAATCAATATATTTTTTCTTTCATTATATGATTTTTTTCCGTTTCCTTTTCTACTTTTGATAGTTTCTATTACTCAAACTGCTTACAAAACAATAAGCATTTAAATCAGATTCTTGTTTTGCTTTCTTACCTCCTCACCATGTCCTTTTTTCCACTTCTTTTTTGCATCCCCTGTTGTGAACTGAATCTAAAGACGTTCTGCAGGTAGGGATACTATGAAACTATAATAAATTAACAATATGAAAGCCGAAGCATGGGACATGTTTTTATGAATACTAATGTTTAGCTCTTTTACAGACACTTTTAAGTAGCATATGATCCGACTTTTAGGTAGCAACTTTAGACATGAAGGAGGAAGAGGAGAACACGGTATGTACTGAAAGTCTTCTTACTGAAATATTAAATAAGAAGGTGTTGTGGGTAAGCTTATAACTCATTAATGTGCCTGGCTAAGCTAAATGCCACTAGAAGCAATTTTCTGCAAGATAAGAGGCTTAAATTTTACTTGGGATATTTACTTTATGCTAGACAAACTTAATCTTGCTTCTTTCAAGCCCACACTTATGGTAGAATTAATGTTCAGCATGGTCTATGATCTGTAAATAGAAAAGTATTAAGGCTGTCACTTTTTCTAGTAAATTTCTGCTTACTATAGCAAATTATTTTATGTTGTTGAAAAAATATTCTCTGAATGCCATGTGTAGTTGCTTTAGTAAGTTTACTTTAATTTATTAGAAAACGACTGATTACACTTTAAGGCATTTTTGTATCAATGATGTTTGCCTTACATGCATATTTGTCTTTATTCATATACGTCTGTGTGTGAGACAATGTATATGTGAGAGTATATATCTATCTATATATGTATGTGTGTGTGTGTAATATATATATATATATATATATATATATATATATGATAAAATATATATATATATATATATATATATATATATATATATATACATATATATATATATATATATATACATATATATATCTATAAGCCTTTCATGGGGTTAGGGTTAGCACATATGAGTAAGATGGTGCAAGGGACCATGTTACTAAAAACCCTTCCCCTAACAGTACCACTAATGAAAACAAAAGGACAAAGAATATACACAACACAAAGCACGCACAACACTGACTCTATCCCCTTACCTAATACTTACTCTAACCGTAGCCCATGAACACTTGCATAGTCACAAATGGTATAACAGTCTTGCACATCTTCATTGCCACCAGTTTTTCATTTCAGACATTAGTTTTCCTGCACACTCTTGCATGCCTGCACTATATAAAAATAAACTTAACAATATGTGATTTGCTGAAATTAATATTATCATTTATACATTCTCTGTTTTGTTACAGCCACAGAAAACATTCTCCTTTCTACCAAATATGATTCAACCTTTTGACCATACTTGTGTGTGTGTGTGTGTGTGTGTGTGTGTGTGTGTGTGTGTGTGTGTGTGTGTATAGATATATATATATATATATATATATATATATATATATATATATATATATATATATATATATATATATATATTATATATATATATATATATATATATATATATATATATATATATTTCTTAGTGTATCAAAAGTTCACTATATCGAAAGGCAACTGATTGAGCACAGCAAGTCAATCAGCAGCCTTTTAAAATCTATGGCAAAAATTCAAACTTTTTTTGCATATCAAACTACAATTAGTTTAATCAGATGATTTTCAAACAGCTACACAGTCTTTTTCTTCCATTCATCAGTTGGAACTCCTGAAAAGTTGTTTATAATATATATATATATATATATATATATATATATATATATATATATATGGGTTTATGTCATATTATTGAGTTTTTGGAAACTTGAACTTCATATGGTCAGGATCATATGTTAGAGTTTAAAAAAAACAAACAAAAATCTATATTTTTGAAGGGAACAAGCCCCCCCTACACCCTCCATATGGGGATGTGCCCCCCTTGCCACCTGCAATTTATATATACTAAATCCAAGATCACACTGCAGTGGGAAAAGGTTAAATCCCCCAGTGAAGTATTTATATGGTGATCGTGGTACAGTGTGAATCAGAGAATTTATCCTTTTCACGACTGTAGTGTAATCTAGGAGTTGATATATATAATTTTCAGGGTATGTAGAGAGCATGGAGGGGCCTGTCCCCCCTCGCAAAAATGCGGACATTTTTTTGTTTGAGTTTTCATAAACTCGAGCATATAGTCTCAGCTATATGAAGGTCGCATTGCTGAAAACTTGATAATATGATATATACTAGGCTAAAGCTAATACTGAAAATTGCCTTGACATCTCAGAATAAATTCCAAGCTATACATCAATTCTCTGTTTATGTTCTAACTTGCAGTTTTGGGTGATTGTCTGGCCCTAAAATATATTGAATGAATTGGATATGAAAACAAGAAAAATGATTCATGCTTATCAATTGACGCATAACAATCAGTGTGTATACTAAGATTATATATTCCTCACTCTGAAAGAGGTATGGACCTTCTTGAAAATGACTGCATGTATAAATCTGCAATCGTGAGAATCCATGCATATCTGCTGATATCATCAGATCCAGACATGTCATACGTTTTAAAACACGAGAAGTCTAAGATGACATCTTTGCTTAGTTCAGCAGAAGCATTTTGGAAACAAGTGAGAATGGAAATCAAACCAGAAGACAAAAATCAGTCAGCAACTGAATGTGTCAAAAGCAAAAAAAAATAAATAATATAAAGAAAAGGATCGAACAAGAATGAAAAGTATTTGAAAGTCAACAAATATAGTGGCAAGTGTAGACATCTACTGGTACAACCTCATGTTGACCAAGTTTTGACGCAGGAATAGTTAAGGAGAGGTGAACTGATACCAAAAAATGGAATGCAATAGTGGTGGCCTTGTGACAGTGAACTACGTACATATTGGCTTAAAAAGTCCATTGAAAACATGGGAGTGGTGGCCAAGATGGTGAGCAGCACTGTTTTTATATCTGCTTCATGTTAACATCACTGACAGAATTTTTACTAAAAAAACTCAAACTGAACATTTCAAAACTTGGTGGATTTATAGCTGATCATCTGCTGAAAGACTTACTACAAAAATAACCAGTTTGAAACTCTTTTTATTGCTTTTTCTTGTCAAGAAATCTAGAAAAAACGAATTGTCTTAGAATGAGCTGGTTTAAGCCTAGTGTACAGGACAGTACTATGAAAAAAGACATACAGGCTATAATAAGCAACATCAGTGAGTTATCTGTAAAGAGAGATACATTTAGAAGACAAAATGGACAGTTTCAAAGAGGAATGTATAAAACAAGTGCTGAGCGAATCTCTTAACAATCATCACAAATCTCGAGTATAGAAGTGGCAATGTCTGATTTTGATGGAAGATTACTTAAAAATGAGAATAACACTGCATTTCTTCTGAAACAAAACAACTTATTCCAGAATAAAGTAGAAGATGTAGAGAACAGCTCTAGAAGGAATAACATCAGTATTTACTGGATTCCTGAAAAAAAAAAAAAAGAGGGAGACAGTATGATTCAGTTCCTTAATATCTGGTTGCCTAAAACTTTGAACCTGCTTGAAGCTTTTTCCTTTGTCATTGAAAGGGTACATAGATCACTTTCTAACTCATCTTTAAAGAAAAACACACCTTCACCAAGGTCAGTGATCTTAAGATTTTTCTCAAGTCAAGATAAGGATTTAGTCTTAAAAGCTGCATGCACTAATTATCCAATTAAAATGAAAGTAAATACTATAAGATTTGAGAATGACTATTCTACATTAGTGATGTCCAAGAGAAAAACGTGTGTGTCACTTGTTAAAAGCTTAAAGAAAAACAATATTAAAGCACACATCTTGTTTCCAGCAAAAATAAGGATTCACCTTCCTGAAGGAAAGAAGATTTTTAACACCTTGTAAGACACAATGGACTTTATGCAGAAAAATTTAATCTTAGAAAAAAACCCCAGAAGAAATGGACTGGGATGTATCAACTTCTTTGAAGATTAATGCAACAAGAGATGGTTAGTTAATAAAAGACAAAACAGTAAAAAAATGAAGGGCAAATGGGAATCAGTATATTTCATGGTTATTGTGATGGGTCCCTACACTGGGCCAGCAATCAAGGAGACTTAATCCTCATGACTGACACCAGTGTGGGACATCACTAAGAGCAAAGATGGATTCACACAGTATTTTCAGAAGCAGCTCCTTGCTTAAACACAATTTCCCTTAAGAGCACACAGGAAGCACACTCCAGACCTGGGGCTGGACTCTCATTCTCTCTCCAGACCCACACAAAACTCTTCACTCACCACTTTGGAGCTCTGTGTCCCTGTTCCCAGTAGCTGACACATACACTTGGATATTTGAGTTTCACATGCACATACACACCTGGGAAAAAAAAAAACTAGCACATATTTACTAGCTGTGCTCCTTTCTGCCCAGACTGTGAGATAATAATGCTGCCACCAGTCAGTTACGCTAATGCTCTTACAAAGGGTATCCGATTATACTGTGTAAAATTAATACTAATGCAAATGGTAGAGTGTGGCCAAAGCAGCAAGGCTTTCAGGAGTGGCCACAGTGTCACTAAAACCAGCATAAGTACTCTCAGGATGTTAAAAGTATTCTCTAAAGGATCAGCCACAATGAAAGGTATTAAAATATTTAATGATAAATAAAACAGAAAACAGGAGAATAATGAGTACAATAAACAACAGAGTTTCAACCACAGAAATATACAAAACAACAAAATATAGCCTGGCAATGAAGGGGTGCTCCCTGGAGCCTTGAACCAGGTCTCAGTCACTGCACAGATATCGATGTTCTCCATTTTAAGGAGTACCTCGTGGGAGTGCATTTTGAGATTTAGACTTCTAGCATTTAGCAGCATTACCATCGGTTTTTGCTTGCCATTTCCTGTTATGGTGGTGAATTTGTCATTTGAATCATGCCTAAAAAAGGCACTATAGGGGCAGCAAGAGCCTTAGCCAGTATCTGGAATCCCATGGGTGACAGATGCAGGTGATCTCTGGCAAAGCATCATGATCTGTCGACCATGTCGTCCCAGGCAGACAGATACTATATCCCCTTAGAATGACACCAAAAGCTTAGCCAATTGTTGAAGTCAATCATTTTGTATTGTATTGCAGTATCATTCTGGGCAATGGCAGGATGCTACTCAGGGATAGGGTCATACCTGCCTGGGCTACAAGATCGGAGAGCTCTTTCATGTCTCTTTTCATGTAGTCCAGGGAGGTACATCTCAGGTCATTCAAACCAACATGGACAATAACAGAGTCATATTTGTACTTGTGGAGTGACCTGAGTGCGTGGTTTATGTGGCAGATCCTGGCACCCAACAGGCAGCTGACAGTAACGTTCTCCTTGTTTAGCCTGGTGAGTGGGACATCAGTGTGCCTGACTATAGAGTCACCTATGACTAGTGTGTTGGGTAAGTTGTTTTGCCTTATGGGCTGTGGTTGAGTGGCACACTGAGTCTGTGGGTAAGTACAAAAACTGTTTTCCTCTAGGTAATGAGGAAGGTAGAGTGCTGTAGTAATTTGTAGCATATTTAGTGCTTACAACAAGTTCTGAACAAGTGCTGAGCATGAATAAGCAAATTCAAGTGCTAAAACTAAGAATCTGTATCTGAACTAGACTAGTTACAGGAAAGAAACAAGTGCAAATGCAGGCTTTTGAATCAGAAAGTTGACAGAGATGGAAAAATTGCCCAAATGGCCAACAACTACAATTTCTGGGCCAGAAACCACTCCTTATGTGGTAGATAGGTTACCTAGTACTTACCACTTTTGGCCTTCTAATCAGAACACCAAAGGTGAAGGTGTGTCCATATTCATTAAGGATATCCACACCTCCAGGCTAGTTGCTTAGCATAATGTATCCAAGGTTATCCAAGTGCAACTACCTCTGGGCAAAACTGCAATCCAAATTGTAGCTTGCTACAGATCTCCCACCATGCCCTAGGATTCCCACTCCTCTTTTCTTGATATTCTGGAAAATATTAGGGTTCAACCAAACACCCTAATAATGGGCGATTTCAACTACCCCACCATTAACTGGGAAAACTACTCATGTACCAACGTTTGCTCAATGCTTTCTGGAATTCATAAATTCCAATGCCTTGGATCAACTTATCCACACTCCCACCAGGGGCAACAGTATCCTAGACCTAGTCATTACCAACATGAGTGACCGGTGTTCCACACCTGAAGTCAAAAATTCGTTGGTCATATCTGACCATAAGCTAATCACCCTAGATATCCGCATCCTGCCCCCACTCCCCAATAAAGAGATCACAGTAAAATATTTCTCCAAAGCCAACTTCATGCTTCTTAAGACAGAATTGGTGAACTTCATGACACCCATGCAGATGGGCAATACAGTTATGACTGCTGAATCCTACACAAATGCACTCTATAAGCACTTACACGAGTGCATGGATCATGCTATCCCAAACAAAACCAAGATGCTATCCTTCAAAAAAGGAAGCCAATCTGGTGATCCCCTGCCATAAACAAACTCAACAACAGAAGGAAGAAACTGTTGCAAAAGAGAGTAAATTCTCATGAGTGGAGGATCTCCCTGGTCAGCCTCAGTAAGAAGCTGAGATCCCTTATAAGATCCTCCAAAGCTAGCTACAAAACAAAATCGCTACTGATTCTAGGGACAACCACAAAGCGTTCTATAGCTATGTCAAGAATCTCAATGGCAACACTCAGATCTGCTCTGAGTTACAGCACAACGGCATGAAAATTACAGAACAAACTGATATTGCTAACATCCTGGCAGACAGGGTCAGTGCTACCTTTACCCCCCTCTCAACCCCTAAAAGGCCCATATCTATACAGGAAGAATGCAGAGTCCCTGTAATCACAACTACGTAGGTAAAAGCTGCACTCTCTAAAGCCAAAAGCACAGCTTCCATGGGACCGGACAACATCCCAGGCTGCATTTTACACGAACTTCAGAACGAACCTGCTCCCCACCTAAGCACCATGTTCAATCATAGCCTCATGTCATGCTTTGTGCACACTGAATGGCGCACAGCAACAGTTATCCCTCTCCACAAAGGGGGAGCCACCACTGATCCTGGGAACTATCACCCTATTAGCCTGAGAGCCGGTCTGTAAGGCCATGGAATGTATCATCATGGAACTCATAAACAAAGACACTGGAAACCTCCAAATCTGGACCCCACCCAGTTCGGGTTTATGAAAGGCAAATCATGCCTCCTGTACCTGATCGACTTCTTTGAGGCAGTCACCAAAGCTGTAGATGAAGGTATGGTGGTTCACACAGCCTATCCTGACCTCGCCAAGGCTTTTGACACCATCCCCCATTGTGGAATTATAGCTAAACTCACTAAACTAGGTATAAATTCCTATGTCAGAAGATGGGTTGCCAACTGAATCACTGACAGAACCCACACTGTAAAAGTTGTAGACTCCAAATATGACTTCAAACCAGTGACAAGTGGAGTAACACAGGGTTCAATCCTGGGACCTCTCCTGTTTGATATCTACTTCTCTGAAGTACAGGCTAACACAGAAGGCCTTTGGCTAACAAAGTTCACAGATGACTGCAAACTAGGAGCCATAGTCGAGTCCCCAAGTGATGTGGACATCCTACAGAAGGGCCTCACTGAGACAGATGTCTGGTGTCAGAGCCATGGCCTGAAGCTCAATGCCAAAAAGTGCATTGTCATCCACTTTGGTAAAAACTCTATTCCCGTGAACTACCACATAGGCGGCAGTCTACGTAATGCCGAATGTGTGATAAGAAACCTTGGGACTCAGGTGGACAGTAGTCTATCCTTTGATAATCACATCACCACAGTAGTCAGGAACTCCTTCTACGTGGCACACCTCATCACAAAAGGGTTCTCATCCAGGAGAAAATAGGTCATTGTTCCCCTCTACTTGACACTCATTAGACCCATTATAGAGTACAACGCTCCTTTTGGAATATACCTCACAAGACATCTGCAGCAGTTGGAAAGGCCACAGAAGTACCTCACAAAGAGGATTACTGGCCTCAAACAGATGCTCTATGCAGACCATCTCAAAAAACTCCAGCTTTACTCCATAGCATATCGCCTACTCCAAGGTGATCTCTGCCTAATATATGAAACTATGTCAAACCCAGAGCTGTTGGACATGCTACACCTAAAGAAATCCCAATCTCTCCAAGTTACATGCTCTAGGGACCTAAACCTTTTCACCACAATAAACAGGACATGCTGGAGAGATAGATTCCTGTCCCAGAGACTTCCCATACTCTGGAACAAGCTACCCATCTATGTCAAGCAAAGTTCCTCATTAGCACTCTTCAAGAAAAATCTTGATGAGTGGATGGGAAATAGGAAATACACCCTGGGGATCACTTCTGTGGCTCTGCTTGAGAGGGGCACAGGAAAATAATTTTCCTGGGTGGCGTTAGCCAGGGAATCTTGTTGGCTAGGCTTACTTAGGCCCTTGGGCTGATAGCCTAGTACCTACCTATGAACCTATGAATACAGTTGGATATTTTCCTCAAAGATGCAGAAAACATTATTAAACTATTCTCACTAAATGTCCCTGACTAACTAAAGAATTACTGTTCCCTGAGTACTTACTAAAGCAAAGTAAGCTGATACGTGCTGAGTGTCTTACCACAGCAAAAGCCAGATGGTGTCTGTCTTTGTGTGGATGTGTGAGATATATATTCTGTCAGAAATCTTCCCTATCAGGTTTCAAAATGCTTCTGCAAAAGTTCCAAGGAAACCAGATGCTGGTTAGAGGATGACATCACCTCTGGTCACCTGTCTGTGATACAATACACACACAGAGCTTTGCTAAATTCTGTGGCAGCATCTGAAAGCAATAACTCAATGTCAAACTTTCCACCCTTTCAGGGGTCTCTAATAAGCATACATATTTTATCAGTTACAATAGTACAACCTAATATAGATGCATGCATTCTTTCTGTCCAGCAGGACCTACTGTTGATTGATTTTAAACAGATGTAACTTTACAAATATATTTTTAACTCAAACATCTGTACAAATCACTGTGATAGTTAAATAATGTAAAATTCTTTTCAAAACTCCCGCTAGCTATGATGGCATATGTACACATGTACTGCTGTACTCTCCCTGGCATAGATTGCACTACCAAATAACATCACATTTCTCCCCTCTTTGAAAACTCAAGCTAGTTTTTCAAGTTACCCTGGAGAAACATTGCTTGAGAGAAATGGGCCTGTCTGGGAACACATTAACCTGTACTCTATCTCGAGAGCCCATCTGCATTGGCATTGCTGCTCCCACTATGGTGCTGCACTGTCATGTCAAATGCCTGCAACCCTAGGCTCCATCTTAATAACTTGGCATTTTGCTGGCTGGCTCTGTATAGCCATGCTAAGGAATTGTGCAGTGTAACTACAGTGAATTCCCTTCCATGCAGATAAAGCTGAAGTTTTTTGCAGTGCCCATACTATGGCTAGACATTCTTTTTCTACAGCTGCATAATATTCCTCCTTGGGTTGGAGTCTACGGCTGAGATATACATCTGGGTGCTCTTTTCTCTCTGAGTAAACCTGGCTGAGTACAGCCCCACTCCATGGTTTGAAGCATCTACCCGCACAACAAATTTTTGCTGTAATCTGGACTGGCTAACACATTAAGTCCTCCAAAAGCCCCTTTAAGGTTTTGGAATGCCTGCTCTCAGAGCTGGGATCCACACTACCCTATCTGGCCTGTTTTGCTACATCAGGTCTGTGATCACCAGATCCCCCTCAGACTCCTCCTGCCACCCACTGCAAATACTCAGCACAAGGGCTTCCCTGTGATGGTAAGGCTTCATCATGTTAACATGGTACAATTTGAGTGCCTGCCTCCTGCCTGGTAGGTTTACCATGTAATTAACATCACTGACCTTCCTTACCACTTTGAATGATCCCTCCCAAGCTGCCTGGAGTTTATTTTGTCTGACAGGAATGAGCACCATAACCTGCTGTCCCACAGGACACTCTTGAGCTTGAGCTTTCCTGTCATACCAGACCTTTTTCTCCTGTTGGGCTCCTGCAAGGTTCTCCTGAGCTAAGCTCATGAGATCCCTAAGCCTTGCCCTGAGATTTAGGACAAATACTACAACAGACTCTGTGTGGGATTCATGCTCTCCCTCCTATGCATTGTGAATCATATCTAAAGGCCCTCTCACCTTATGCCCATACAGCATCTCAAAGGGTCAAAAACCTGTGGACTCCTGGAGTACCTCTCTGTATGCAAACAGGAGATGGGGCAAATATTTGTCCCTCTCTCTCTTTCTTAAACTGGCCTGCAAATGCCCATAGCATGGTCTTTATTGTAGAGTTTAACCTCTCCACAAGACCATTACTCTGGGGCTGATGGGGATGTTATTTAGGTGCTTCATCCCACAGCATGTCTGACATAAAAGTGGCACCTCTGTCAGTTAGTATTTCTCGTGGGAAACCTACCCTGCTGAAAATCTCTAACAAAGCATTTGCCATCTTCTCTGTCTCTATGGAGAACAGAGCCACCGCTTCAAAGTATCTAGCAGCATAATCCACTACCACCAGGATACACTTCTTCCCTGTGGAACTTGGGGTACTCAGAGGCCCAACAATATCCTCTGAAATGGCTTCTCAATCACAGGCAAAGGCATCAAAGGAGCCTTGACCTTGTCTCCCCGCCTTGCCTACCTTTTGGCACTGCTCACAGGTCCTGCAGTACCCTGTTACATCCCTTGCAATCCCAGGCCAATAAAAACTCTACATAATACATCTCTTGGTATGTTTTATGCCCATAAAAGGAATGTCATGGGCTATGGATAGAAGTTCCAGATGGTAGCCTCTGGGCACTACCAACTGCTGTATTACCTCACCCTCTACTGCTTTCTATACCTTAACCCTTTTTTACAGTATACAGTCTCCCCTTTTCCTTGAGAATCAGGTGCCTCCTTATATACCTCAATCAAGCCTTGTAATGTATGCTGCAAAAGCTGAACCTGTCTCATTTCTATCTTTGTGACCCTTCCCAGCTCCATTTCCACTGGAAGTCCTGTCTCTTCTGACAGAAGTGCCTCACTATCAGCCTGGGTACTACAACTCACCTCTGCCCTTGCAGTCAACCTGTCCATGGGAACATCAACACCTACCAGCATCTGTGGCTCTCTTTCACACTCACTTCTACAGGGTAGCTCCCTCCCTGAAATAGCAACCTCACCAACCCCAACTTCAGGTGTGGGGTCTATCTGGGTCTCCCCAGGCTGTCTGACCCACATGGCTGTCTCCAAGTCTGACTGCATGTAACTGCATGCACACAAGGCACTGCATTATCAAAATCATCCCCTATCAAGACATCTGAAGGGATAACCTCAGAAACACTTAATTGCTTGCTTCCTTTTCCACCCTCCCAGTCAAAGTGAACCCTGGTCAAAGGTATTTGGAATGGGGTCCTTCCTAAAGCTCTGGCTGGTGTGGACTGCCCAAGCAAGTACTGCTCCACTTTAACCATTACAGGCTTCACAATGGTTATGTCAGAGACTGTGTCTCTCTTAGCAGTGACCTGTTTTCCATCCACTAAGATAGGATACAAACTTTGGTGATAATTTGGTACCCCTGTTGTCTCCAGACAATGTAACACTGGCATTCTGTTATTCCCACTAGCTGGCTTCTTTTGCTTTTGCTCCCCACCTTGTCTCAGTGGACATTTGTATGCTACATGACCTCTACTGGTTACATTTGAAATATCATACCCTTGGTTCTGGCCATGTATCTGAGCTAGTGACTTCCCCTTTTACTGGTGTACTCTGTTGGGGTGGTTTGGGCTGCCCACCATGGGTTCCCTATAACCATGTGCAGTGATGCCCTGTTTGCTAAGTAGAGATACCCTTTTCTCTATACCTCATCTGCAGAGTTACACTCCCAGTCAGCCAACCATGTTCTCATGTCTCCAGGCAAAGTGCTAAGGGCTTGTTCCCTCAAGAAAAGGTCTTCCAGCCCTTCAAAAGTGGTGACCTGATACCCACTCACCCACCTATGAAAATAAGTGCTTAACTCAACAATATAATTATATACTCTTTCATCTGTCTTGTGTCTATGCTCACAAAACGTTTTCCTGACAGCTTCAATTGTTAACTTAAAACATTCCAGTAACCATTGTTTTACTCTGTCATAGTTTAAACAATCAATATCAGACAATTTAGAAACAGCAGTTACAGCTTTACCATGGAGTAAGGGGGTCAGGAACCGTACTTAGAGCCCTTGGTCAACATTATACTGTTTACAAACCCTTTCAAATACTTAAATAAAACTGTCAAAATCATCAGCCTCTGTAAACTGTGGAAGAAATTTATTGACTTTTATTGCTTCTGGGGTTTGATTATTCCCTTCCCCATTACCTTCATGACCATGAGAAAGAATCAGCATCTCCCTCTCATGTTGATAGTGTTTCTCATTTTTTTGGCCTCTGAATGCCACAGTCTCTCTGTCGATTCTAACTCCATCTGTTTTGCCTTTTCTTCATTCGCCAAATGCTGCAGTGTCTACTGATTCTAGCTCCAACTATTTCTCCAGCTGTTTCACCTCCAGTGCAAGTCTCTTTAACTCCATATGGATTTTTAAGTCCTCTGAGGAAGAGGTGAGCTGTCTTGTTTCTGAAGACTGCATATCCTCATCACCTGACTGGTTGTCTTCCAGGTTGTTGGTCCATGCTGTAGCTGTGACCAAGGCTGAAATAATTTCCACTTTAGTCAGACTGGCATGCACCAGCCCTTTGGCTTCACACACCTTGGCTAACTGGATCTTTGTCAGCTTGCTGTAATCCTCTGCTGACATCATTGCCTGCTTTCCCTGACTAAACTAAACTAACATAAATAAATAAAACTGTTGTGAAAATGAAACTCTGTATGTTTACCTTGTGGCTGCTGAAAGTACACACAACTTCATTGACAACTGTCCACTGGCTACTGAAGTTCAGTTACTATCCCACTGAGCCACCTCCAGTATGTGATGGATCCCTATTCCAGACCAATAATCAAGAAAACTCAATCCTCAACACTGACTCCAGTGAAGGATGGTCACTAAGAGCAAAGATGGATTCACATAGTATTTCCAGCTGCAGCTCCCTGCACCAAGCACAGTTTCTCTTAAGAACACACAGGGAGCATGCTCCAGATCTGGGGCCGGAGGCTCTTTCTCTCTCCAGGCCAGCACAAAACTCCACACTGTCTACTTTGGAGCTCTGTGTCCCTGTTCCCAGTGGATGACACATACACACCTGGGAAAAGCTGGCACATATTTACTAGCTGTGCCCCTTTCTGCCTAGATTCTGAGGTAATCATGCTTCCACCAGTCAGCTACCCTAAGGCAATTACAAAGGGTACCCAATTATACTGTGTAAAATGAATACTAATGCAAATGGTAGAGTTTGGCCAAAACAACAAGGCTTTTAGCAGTGACCACAATATCACTAAAACCAGCATAAATACTCTCAAGATGTTAAAAGTATTCTCTAAGGACTAGCCACAATGAAAGGTATTAAAATACTTCATGATAACAAAAAAGAAAACAGGAGAATACTCAATACAATAAACAACAGAGTATCAACCACAGAAATATAAAAAAATAATACAGTTGGATAGTTTCTCACAGATGCAAAAAACAATACTAAATTATTCTCACTAAATGTCCCTGACCAAATAATTACTTTTCCCTGGCTACTTACTAAAGCAAGGCAAGCTGATATGTGCTGAGTGTCTTACCACAGCAAAAGTCAGATGTCTGTGTGAATGTGTGAGATATATATCCTATCAGAAATCTTTCCTGTCGGGTTCCAAAATGCTGCTGCTGCGAGAGTTTTAAAAAAAAACAGATGCTGGTTAGAGGATGACATCACCTCTGGTCACCTGACTCTGGTACAATGCACATACAGAGCTTTGCTAAGATCTGTGGCAGCATCTGAAAGCTATAACACAATTTCAAATGTTCCAATCTTCCAGGTTTCTCTGATAAATATACACATTTGATCATTTACAACAATACAACCTAATATATATGCATACCTTCTTTCTGTCCAGCAGGACTTACTGTTGATGCATTTTTAATGCAAGTAACTTTACAAATATATTTTTAACTCAATCATCTGTAAAATCAGTGTTATAGTCAAATAACATAAAGTTCTTTACAAATCTCCAGCCAGCCATGCTGGCATACGCACACATTACTTGACATAAATACTCTCCCTGGCACAGATGGCACTATCTCATAACATCACAGCTATGAATTCTTATTAATTTAAATACATGCTTGAATACTTATGAACAGGTGCTGCACATCACTTTTTATGAGGTAAATCATTTCTTTCTTTCTTTCTTTCCCTACTTCAAATGGTTGCTAGTTCCCTTTTTAAAGTGTTAGAGTTGGATTATTTTAGCTATATATGAAATTAAAGCCACTTATTTTCATTTAGAGTTTAAAAGGTTAAAGTATTCACCTTATTAAAAGTTAAATCATTATTATGATGAAACTTATGTTAGGTGGCACACTTTCTGATATCTTGGCATAGTTGAGTAATGTACTATTACATATTATACAAGATGCAGCAAATGACACTAAAGAGGCATGTTATGTTACATTCTGGGTTCTTAAAATGATCCAGTAGTGTGCTACTGATAGTATACTTGACATGCAAAAGCACCCAGGAAAGACATGCTATGTTATAAGTAAAGTATACAAATATAGCTTTTTGCAAATATAGAAGTTATTGGATTGATATCAGATAATTAGAGTAACACACTCTTACAAGTTAAACCTGGATCACACAAAACTGTCATTCTTTTAATGCAAGTTTACATGCTATATCTCCTTTAAAAAAATGACAGTCTGCTTTATAGTAAACATCTCATACAAACAGTGCTTGCTGATTCATATGAATCATTAAATGTTATTTCCCTGAGTACAATGGCTTTTTAGTGGTTGGGATACTTTGAGATTTTTTTTGTTTGTTTTTTTGTGGTTTGGAGGGGTTTGAGGTATTGGATTGTGGTGTGCAGGTGACTTGGATTCACTTGTGGGCATTTCTGTGTGAATTGCAACTGATGGCCTGTTTATTTTCAAGCCCTTATTATGAAAACTAGCTTGAAATAACTTAGACTCATGAGCACTTTTGTGATGCTGCGAGAGGTCTAAAATTCTAAAAACTGTTGAGTTACTTCTTCCTGTCCAAAAGTAAATAATCATAATATTTTGAATCATATGCTAAGATGTCAATGAATACAAGTTAGATAATAAGCAAAGGACAGTGAATTGCTTTCTAAACTACTTGTCAGTTATTAAATAGTTCTGAATGCTTGCTACTGATAGTATACTTGACATGCAATAGCACCCAGGAAAGTTATGCTATGCTATAAACAAAGTATAAAAAATATAATTTCTTTCATATATAAAAGTTATTAGTGTAGTATTATTAAATAATTAGAGTAGTATTCACACTTTTACAAGTTAAACCTTGATAACACATAACTGGCATTCTTTTAATGCAAGTTTATTTCTATGTCAGCTTTACAAACTGACGGTCTGCATTATATTAGACATTCCATGCCAATAGAGCTTACTGAATCATTAAATGTTATTTGTCCCGGCCCGCTTCAATAATGCGCACTGACACCAAAAGACATTTGATCACCTTTATAAATTCAAACAGAAGCTGATATCTTTATTCAGATAACTGTAACAAAATAACTGTAACATGACATTCTTCCTAACATCCATCAGGGCAGCATACCAGCATACATAGTGTTTGCAACATAAACAAATCCTCCATTATCTTATCCACCAACTGTTTCTTAGGTGGTAACAACTTGGGAATAATTCCTAAGTATCACCAATATTTGAGAAAAACCTAACCCTAACTTTAAGACTTCAACTTCATGCATAAGTTGAGTCCACCTAAGACCTCTAATCCCTTGCCAACTAACCATCCACCCTAATCAAGACAATCCCAAATTCTTTCCCCCCATTCTAACTGCTGCTTTTTTCCCTGCCCAATGGATATAGGAATGGCCCAAGATGACAGTCTGATTTCCTGAAAGACAAAAAAAAAGCAGATTAATGCAATTGAATCCATTATCTAATATAAGATAAAAAGGCATTAGAAGACCACCTCTCCACTCCTGTAATAACCTCAATGGATCTGCCTTCCCTTGCCAAATTTGATACCCTGCCAATACAAAAAAAAAAAAAATAAAGCTCCAAACCTCCCAGCTGGGAAACCCATACACCAAAATACCCTCATTATGACATGTACAAACTGACTACTTGTTACCATCGTGCCATCTCTCAAATGAAAAACCAAAAAACCAACTCATGAGGACCTCTCCCATGAGTCCACATTAATTCTGTAGCCCAACCTACTAGACAAAGTCCTGCATTCCTATCTTCTCTCAGAACTATTGATGCATCTTTCCCCAACTGATCTGTTTTAGACCTCTGTAACCCAATGTGGACCGACCCTGAACATATTATTACATCCCTCCAAAATAATGACCCTAACAACTGTGACACCTGAAATGCAGCGAAATACATCTACACACACAAAGTAACCCACATAACATAATCAACTCACACCTCCTCCACTAACGCCAATCCCCTCAATAAAACTTTCAAAATCTGCTTCATCAATGGCTATCACATATCCATATTCACTCTAGCCACTCTTCCCCATCCTCTCAACATATACCCGACTTTCCATGTCTTTGTGAAGTCATGCAACCCAGCCACCTGTGAAATATACTAATTGCCGCCAAATCCAACTTAACCATTTGTACTGCCTTACCTTGCCCCCAAGCTCGAGCAGAGTAATGAAGCAGTAACTCCTCCAACCAAACCCCTTCAGGCAATTACAAAATAAATTTATTAAAATCATAAAGTGCCCTACCATACACCTTCCTGGTAGACACTGTCCATGATTGCCACACCACCCTCCTGGTTACATCAACCCAAGATGCCACACCTCGTCTGGCAGTCTGACCGGCACTTCCTCTGCCCCCAGAGCCAAATGTCAAAATATGGAAAACTGAAATTGAGATAGACTGTCAGCAATTGCATTGTTCACCCCAGCCACATGCACACCTGTAAATGAAAAATTAATTATCAAACTCTGCAAGACTAACATACGTAAAACTAACAACAACAATTCAGATCTAGCGGTCTTTGTCTGTAAAACCTGTGCCTCTGCCATGTTATCTAAATGGAAAATGACCCTCTCTCCCTTCAGTCTCTCTTTCCAAACTACTGACACTACCCAAATTGGCATTAACTCTAGAAATGCAGCATCACTTTTCCACTTCTCCTTCCAATTGAACAGCCACTGAACTGCAAACCATTCCCCTCCAAAAAATACCCTCATTCCCAATACCTCCTGCTGCATCTGTCAACAATGGCAGTTCCTCTTGACCCACCCAATCTGTCTGCCAAAAAGAAACCCTATTAAACTTCTCTGAAAAAGATAATCAAAGAGCCAAATCAGCCCATACCAATTTGTTAATCCTAAAGCAATGGTCTTTGCTCTTCCCACCTTTCAATAAAAAGGCCACTGACCTGCAAAAAGTGTGCCCTGGGTGAACTGCCCAACATGCAAAATTCAGAATTCCTAAGAGCTCTATAACCATCTGAATATGTACTTATCCTTACACCCAACTGCCCCCATCTTCTCCTTCACTCTGTCTATCTTATCCATAGGCAAGCAAAATAACCACATTCTACGTCCACTAATAAACCCAAAAAATCCAAAGCTTTGGCTGGGCCTATCAACTTATGTGAGGCCAATGGAACCCCCAACGCATCACACATCCCCAAGAATTCTCACAAACTTTTGTAAGCTCCCTCATATTCCTCCCCCACTAACAAAAAAAAAATAATCTAAGTAATGGAGCTTTTCTCCCCGTGCCTCCACTGAAAATGGACATGAATCCAGTCGGACTATCCCAGTCAACAAATGTAAAATAAATAAATAAATAAATAAATGTACATCCGTCTGTGTTCCCACCTGCTGCTGCCACACCCAATGAAGAACTGTACTGAATTTCTCAAAAGTAACACAAGCTACCAAGCAGCCCATTGGCATAGCCTTATTGAAATAAAATTTGTTCCCACTACCATGTGTAGTAATGACCACTCCTCCTCTCTGACTGGCAACAGACTAAAAGAGGATTCAATATCCACTTTCACTAACCCTGGGTCCTTAAAACCTGAATAACCTTCACTGCATCCTCCAAAGATGCATAGCTGACCTTAGCTTCCTCAAATGAAATGAAATCATTAATTGAGTTCTCTTCCAGGTACAACAAATGGTGAATCAGCCTAAACTCAACAGCCAATTTCTTCAGAACCAAACCCAATGGAGAAACCTTAAAACTCTCAAAGGGAAGGCTGTCAAAAAGACCCAACAACCTACCCACCTGGATGCTTTTTCTCCACCAAACTCAGTAGAATGTTCTCCTTAAACCATACAGATCACAAATTTCTACAAATTACCTCATCCCCCACCACCCTTGATTTAATAGAAACCCCCCCCGAGAAAAACCTTCAACTATTTCTTCTTTAAGAGAAGAATCAGGAAATTGCTAGAGCATAAACTGCAATACCTCCACCTTAATGGGGGAATGTGACCCCAGCCATTCCCCTAGCCCCCTAAAGGGCACCCCACCCCATAACCCTCGGAAATTGCCTCTGCTTTTTATGTTCTAAAACCCTTGGGAAGGGGAAAAGCCCCCCTCAGCTGACTGTGAGCTCAAAGTCATAGGATTTACCTCCCATTGCCCACATTGCACCTCTGGATGATCTTCCCCACACTTCAAACAGCTATGCAAAAACTTACACCCTACCCATGAGCAGCTTCCTGGTTTAAAAGCCCATCATATTCCTCCTCCTCCTTCTCTCCCTATCTTTCCTTCTCTAGCACTCCCCCATAACTATCCATCATAGTAACCAGCCAGATATCTGGGTGGTGAACCTCCCAGTGGAGAGAGTGATCCACTGCCTTCCGCTTCTGAAACCTCTGGTGATACCATAACTACGCATTCCCAGGCTAGAAACACTGAGCATCCTGGATCGCAAGAAGGTAACCCAAAAGAGGCAATGCCAAAGCCATATCCTTCTCCAACAAAACTGCCATATAATAAATGAAACCTACTACCCAATTATCCCATGTCCTAGGGCGAATCCTATCTACCCTCCTCCTCCTTAATGCCACTCAGGTAGCCAACAGATCTTTACTGTTTGCTGACTCAGATTCCATCAGTCTCTGTACCCCTTCTGCATCAATTAATTCAAAAACATTGACATACACCCCCTTCCAAATCTTCTCTTTAACTGAAGATGGAATGTGAGGAATCAGAAAAACTGCTCCCAATCCTTGCCTCAATGCCTGCGTAGCAAACTAATCATCTGGTCGTATGCCAAAATTAGAACATACTTCCAAAAATGACCCCAGACTGCCAGCTGACCATGGGTCATCATTCCTAATTGCTCCCCCTACTTGTCTCCTGACACCCCCTGCACATCCCCCACAGTCCTCCCCACATCACCCAACCCATGATAAAGTTCATCCCCCGTTGTCTCACCATCATCCCAAACCTGCCTGCCTAACTGAACACCTGATGTAATATCATTACCTGATGCACTGTCCAGATTCACTCCAGCCAATGACAAATTGACTGCAACCACCTCTCTCGATAATCATTGCCTCTTCCTGCAAGTCACTGACCTGGTCCTCACTGCTGAATGTTGTCAATTTTGTCTGGATTCTCCTGTCTGTCCTGCCATCCTGGAGTCAGCATTGGGCATCTCTTGGAACAACTCTTCCACCTGTGCCATTATGGCCTCCCGTTGTTGCCATAGAGTCGTCTTAATGTATCTCTTCTTTTGTTGCAGATGGCAGATATGCAAAGTAATTAAATCTGTGACAAATATATCTAGAGAGAGAGCAAAGGAGGAAGAGAGAAAGATCCAAACACAGGGACAAAACCTGAACCTTTACTATTATACTATAGAACTTGCCCCACCCCCTTTATAATAACAGGAAATGTGATTACTATGAATGTGGAAGAAAAAAAAAGATTTGCCTCACATCTCTGATTTGTCCCTCCTAAATGTATGTTTAACTGGAAATCATTGAAGGCTGAAGTCACTAAAATAATGACAGACATTTGGTTTGAAAACTTAACACCCTGCATAATAACATATTATCCATTATGCTAGCACAGTGTAAATTTTACAGGAGCAATATTTAAAATCCGTCCGTATTTTTGGGCCCTTGTCCCCCCATTATTCATGGCTTTATCCATAGTCCCTACTCTGTAACACTGAGATAAGCTGCCATCCTCCACGAGGTATTGATTTTGCAGCCCATCTCAATCCCTGAACCCATAAAGACCTATATACCCCCCCAATACACACACAGATGCTCACTTCCAAAGTACCAGCCAGGCAGCACCCTACAGCTACCCTAAATCCCCCCCAATTAGCCATCACCAACTCCAAAGGGGAGTATGATAGACAACATTAAGCCCTACAATACTCTACTGCTAACTAAGCTACTACTAGGTACCCGCAACTTACCTTATTGCACATCCTTTTCTACACCCCCTCTCTCCTAATGGCTGACTACCCAACTGTGTGTGCATGGACTGCCAGTGTTACAGATAGGAACCTGACATGCCTGCCCACAAGTCACCATCAGGAGCTATCTATACCTTGCTCCCACCACCGCTAAATGACTGGCTGCAGAGAAAAAAAAACTTTGTTAGGGCAAAATATAAGACAAAATATGAGTACTTAGTGAAGCTGAGGTCTGTTTCAGTTCACATCAGCACTTTGTGCAAAATGTGTAAGGAACAAGGGAAAAATGTGAATTGAACGAGCTGCCACCTGATTCAACTTCCCTCTGCTCTGAAATGAATGGGCCCACATCACCAGACTTCTTCAAACAAATGGATATATCACCATGACATTTTTATATTAGCAGCTGATACAAACAAACCAATAAAAAAGCACATCAAATTCATCATTAAAAAGACACTTGATCATTGCTACAAATTAAAATCAGACTAATACAATAAATACTAAACTTTTTACAAATTTATGAAATATTGTTCAGAATTCATAAATATACTTTCATGAAAACTTCATAAGACGTACATAATAAAAAGAACTATATTGGCTAACATCTCATCTATCATAAACCTTTAACTTTAATGTACTGGTAATAGATACCAGTTCATTTAAACCGGGGGGGGGGGGGTACTTGCATTAGTAAAAATCTGCCACCATGTTTCCCTGGTCTCTAAATAAACTGTCCAAGGTCCTCCCCTGTTATGATGTTTGACCTGCTCTAAAACTATGAAATTGAAGGTGTGTTGAGGGTAAATTTGAATATGCCTGTATAGTGCATTCTTTTCTTTAGCCTGTCTGATTTCATAGGTCTGCTCATATATCCTATGTGCCAGCTTTTGTTGGGTTTTACCTATGTAAAACACTGGACAGTCCTTACACAAAGCCAAGTAAACCACTGCTTGGGAATTACAATTGCATTTTCCCTTCATATTTATTCTTTTGTCACACACTTGAATAAAAGTTGTAGGCAAAATGTGATTACACTGTGAGCGCATACCACAGGCTATCATTGTACCTTGTGTCCTGCACTTGTCACTTCTCTCCAGGATGCCTTTCAAATTCTGGCCTCTCCTGTAAACTAAATTTGGATGGTCCCCCAGGGCATTACCTGAGTTTCCTGTAGAATATAGTTCCAATTTTTTCTGATAATGTCCTGAATTATAAACATATCCCTTGAAAAAAACTGTTACAAAGGGACAAATGGGGATACCTCATCCTGATACCACATTATTGCCATTACTAATGTTATTAATATCATTGTTGTTACTACTATCCCTATAATTATTACTACTTGTATCGGGCATGTCCTGATTAACTACCCCTTGTACATATACCTGGGACTCAGTTCTTCGAGTTTCTTCATACTCAATACCATTTCTATTCATATCCAGAATAGGTTTATATACCAAGGTTTGCCCCTTGTAGATGACTTCACTCTTGATATTATCAATCTACCCAACTGGGTAACCTCTCTTCCTGAACATTGTAGCCATTTTCTCACATTCCTTCAGAAAGTCTTCATATTCCGAGACCATATGGGCAGCTCTGACTAATTGCCCTTTTATAATTCCCCCTTTTACATGTAAGGGGTGTTTACTGGTGAAGTGCAAACTACTGTTAGAATAGGAAGGTTTCCCAAAAATAGTAGACTTTAGAGATCATCACATCCAAATAGGATATTTTGTTACAATCATATTCATAAGTGAACTTCAAAAATTCTGTAGTCAGATTAATATATTCCAAAAATTGGGGAATCAAATCACATGGCCCATTCCATGCTACAAACAAATCGTCCAAATATCGAACATATAAGGGCATATGTTTGTAAAAAGGGGATGGGAATAGTATTGTTTTCTCCCACCAGGCCATCACTATATTAGCGAATAGTGGGCCACATGCTGACCCCATGGCCACACCCTCCACTTGTTTAAAATTGTGGCCCTCAAAGAAAATGTAATTATTTTTTAATACTGTTTTCATTAGTTGTGTGTAAACATAGACTGCATCTTGATCCAATCCAAATTCCCCCAACAAAAATTCAGAAAACCAATCTAATCCGGTCTCATGGGGAATACAACTGTACAAATCTTTAAAATCTATTGTTAAAAAATACCATCACTGAATGGAACTAACTTGTTACACCTTTCCAAAAATTGCCAAGAATCACGACAAATATGAGACACCTCTAGCAACACCTGCTTGAGTTTTGAATCCAAGTATTCAGCTATATAACTTGCTTTGGACCACTCAGAATCAACTATCAGGCGTAATGTGAGATTAATCAAGTCCTTATGAATTTTCGGAACTCCGAAAATCGAAGGAGTTTTTGGATGTTCAGTCACCATGTAATTATATTCATCAGTCTCTATTTGTCCCTGTGTCACCATGTCAAATAATTCCCAGTCTATCCTGCTGTAGGAAATGTTGACCTCGTTTACTGATGCCTCACAGTAAATATCACTGTATAGCATATTAAACATTTTTTGCATATAATCATCCTTAGTCATAATGACAATTCCTCCCCCTTTACCTGGTTGCATAAATCTTAGGTCAGCATGTTGTTTAAGCTCCATCAAAATGACATTTCCTTCCTTGGTTAAATTATTACTCATCTCATTATTATTCAAATAATGCTGGAAATCTGTTTCACAAGTTAATTCAAAGCCATGTAGTACTGGGTGTACTTCGGGGTTATATGTACTAGGCATCCTGATACCCTTAGCATTGTCACCATTGTTATTAGAAATACCATCATTTCTGTGCAAATATTTTAAGTTTAAATTTCTCACATACACCTTCAAATCACGTATTAAGTTATTAAATCAGTTTTATTTCCTGGTACAAAATTGCCCCCCTTACACAACAAATCAGCATGTTCACAAGAAAATTCAATATCAGTATAATGTATTCAAAATTATTTTGAATACAGGTGAAACAGTCACCTCTAAACTTGTTCCTGTTGTTGGGAGGGCCCCTCTTCCATTTGCCTGGTACATATGGACTCCAGTTCCCCTGCCTTCGATTTATCAGTCTCTTCAATCTCCTCACCACTGATGAATCTAAAGGGTCTTCAGCTTCGTTGTTAATATTCTGCCCCTTTATAAATGTTGTACTTGGCCCATTATTACCTGAAGAGTATTTTTCTTGCACTGTTGGTGGTGGCGGATAAGCTGTGCCGCTCTGGTAAGCTCATCTGTCCCTGCCAAGCTTTTTAGCTTTTCGATTCGAAATGAATGCCACCATACCATCCACTTCTCTGAACACAGCTTCATACTGTGCCTTACAATTGTCGAGAAACCCTGAATTGTGGATGAAATTATCCGATTCTCTAATCTCGACATGTAGAGAATCAAGCACCATTTTGTTGTACTTAGTTAAAAGCTCCATGAGCTCACATCCATGCCGGTCGAACATAATGAGCAGTTCCAAGTGTAGGGGTGATTGCTCCACCAAACCAGTAGGGTATCTCCAATTCCTTAGTCCTTTTGGGACTTTGCATTGTCAGTAATGACATGTTTCTCTCTCTCTCTCTCCCCTCACCCCTTATCATCCTTTATTTATTATTGTTATTTATTATTATGATTTAATATTAACATATTTTGTTAAACTAGTTTGGTAAAATGTGATTTATTATTGTTATGTTTTATTATGATTCAATAGTAACAGATTTTGTTAAACTGTTTTTGTTGGCCGTATGGTTTAATACTTACTGGCATGCTGTTAACATACTGACTATTATGTTACATAATGTTGTGTTACACATAATATACATTAATATGTATTTGGATTATTAAATATGATGTTCCATTCTGTTAATACTAACAATGGTTTGATTATTACTAATCTTAACTTATTGCTATACCTCATTTACCACAGCACGTCAAGATAGGCCAGTTCCGGCTGATCTGCTTACCTTGCCTCCGCTGTCTGTGGTACCGGGACCCAGCACATCTGCCCCTGCACTATCTGTGGTGTTGGGTACTATAGCCCCATCGGATGGGGATGGGCCCTCCTCTGGGAGTGATGGTAGAGGGGGAGTTATCACCCGGGTTGAGCTGCCAATTTTGGTGTTCAGGATAGTCTACCATGGTTTTGACCACCGCCTGTGCCAGATCAAGGACATGCTGCACAAACCTGGTGGGGCAGCTTCACCATCATGCTTGGCCTCCACCACTGCCATCCCCAGGGCAGTGACAGAGCATTGCTGACAGTCCCATGAGTGGGGATGTGAGTCACGCTGCTTCCTTGTGGAGGCACATGGGACTTAGATTCCACAACACCCTTCCTTTCCAAGGTGTTCACCCCATCATGTGTCACACACACTGCCCCTGTCTGCTGTCTTGTTTGCCTTGTCTGTCTGAAAATGCATCCTCACCTACCCAACTTACCTCCCCCATACATACCTATGTCACTTCCCCAACATTTCTGCACTCACCGTAAAAAAAAAAAAAAAAAAAAAAAAAGAAAAAATGGGCACCTGTCCCAAAAAATATTGTCCCATACATAGCTTTCCATTTTGCACGCATGCCCACTGGACACAAGTAATTTGGTCCAATTGGATTGACAATGCAGTTATGTTCTCCTCACCCCTCTCTCTCTGGGGGGTGAGTTCAAAGTCATGTACAAATTCTGTCAAAATTCAAAGCTGTTGCTGTACAAGAAATGGATAGGTGTGGTTCTTTCCTACACCCTTCAAGTACATCCCTACCTGCCTTTCACTATGTTTATCCCCCTGCTTGCACCCCAGTTCACCACTTTCTTATCTCCCTATTTTTCTTTTCTTTATATTTTTTCAGAGCAATGCTACGTGACAAGCTGTGTCACACAGCTTCACTAAGCTCAGCTAGAGTGAGTTATATTGACTATATGTGTTTTTAAAATTGTAATACAGTTACAAAATAACACCTGCCCTATATTTCGAACCCAAGACCATCACACCTGCAGACCACTGCATTAACCTGCCACACCACACAACTCTTAATTAAAACAGGTGGTTTAAACAAAATGTAGTAATTGCCAGTTATAGTCATTAAGCCTGTTTCATTGGAACTGAGCGTCATGCCATGTCGCACAAACTTGATTAAAAAGTAATGGAAAAAATGGGAGTGTACCTTGGACTCTGGATTTCTATTGGTGTACTACTGCACTAAAGACATAATAATGGATGTAAGTGGGCCTGTGACAGCAGGTAAGTGTGCCCTTTTATCACCAACATATAGAAAGACACCTGTTAAGGTATTAATGACAAAATACAAGTTCAGCTGGGACCATGGTGCAGAAATACATCCATATAAAGCCATGCACATACTGATGGATGTAGAAAATGTTTGTCACAGCCTGTATGTGTACACATATATCTTGCAAATGCACCTGCTGTACCAGTGGCTCAGTCTGTTAAATGCCTTGCGGACAGTACATTTTGCCACACACAGTTCTGGGTTAAAATCTAGTGGTGTGTAGCAGTGGACTTATAGTATTGTGAAGCCAGCAAATAATGACTGCATCATGCACTCTTTATCCACACAATGTATAGAAAATGAAATGTCTGATTTTCACTGTTGGAAGTCACAGGCCTACAGACAGAAACACATATCACGTATACCTATAGCAAAAGTATAAGTGCATATAGTGTCACGTCATACATTAATATGCATTCACAGAGAAATTCAAATCGGGTACTGCAAATGAGGGCCACTAATATCAGAGTGCACCACACAATCCTTTCAAACTCACACTGCCGATTAGCACAACTGCACACCTAACACACATTTGAAGTACCTGCTTCTAACATGGACTGCTCTCATACATGCTCCAAATTACTACCAGACTGTAACACATGGCCTGACAGTCGCCCAAATGGTGGACATATTGTCATATTTATCCCCCATGTTGCTCAAGGACACAACAAACATGTGGCCTAGTACTCTGTTAGTGATACTGTTGCATAACATACTTACCTTAAACACATGCCTTAATTGGACTGGAAAGGGTAGCCTCACTCTGGTTCTGCCTCTTCTACAAGGCTGACACAGCTCCCACAGTTAATCCTACAGCTTTTTGTCCTTCAAAGTGTTCACACTCTCTGCTTATGCCTATTACCTGCAGCAGCAGCTGCAGCCTGTAGCACACCCATCTCTATGCAAAAGTTGCTGGTACAGACCTACCCTCTGCAATGAAGTAGTCTCCTCACCCCAGTACTGCCCAGTGAAAAATTATATGGTGCTAGACATTCAACTGGCTTGCCATTGAAAAAATATATTGAGCTCTCTGATTACTGCTGCTTCTTGCTTCTTGCCTCTTACTGTGGGATTTGAAGTCTTCTTAAGACACTCAGTCTTGCTGGCTGGATTCTGCTAAAATTCAAAGTCTGGTTATATTTGCATTCACAGTCTGTTGCATACAGAAACTTGCAGAATATACACTGATGAGAGAATATACTTTGCAGCACCTGTCTTTAAGAGCAGTTACCAATAACTTTTATAATAAACCAAACTGGACAAACGTTGCAGCTTAAAGTACCGTTCCAGCTTTACTTCTCATATAGTACAGATGATGTGAGAGATATAACATTTACCTCAGGACTTGTGTCCTTACCATACCTCTAACATAACTAGATTTAATACAGACTTTTTATACATATTTTAGTTAAACACACACCCTCTTGGTTTTGGAAAGATACTGCCTTGATGACGCAAATGCTAACACATCTGTTCTTGTGCAAATGCTGATAAGTAAACTGTCTTCAAGGAAACGCCCTGTGGATTAGAAAAGCACATTTTTAAACTTTCTTAGAAAAGCATGTCCTGTTGTCCAGTGAAAGCAGATTACATTCTTGTCATGTCTGTAAAAAGTTCAGCTTTCTTGATGTGTGTGTGTAATACACTCATAAGCAAGTTCCTTATTTTTTTAAGCCATGGTCATTTAGTATGATTGCTGATCACATATTACTAAACTCTGTTTCTGCGTTTAAGCAAGCTTTTTCTTTCAGCATATTTACAACAATTAATTTCAGCCTTAAATTCATAATATCTAACAATTCCCTCTGTTTTTAAACATACTCAAAACATTTTATACTGATATGTATTTTTTATCACATTATATAGTATTTCGATACAACAAATCAAAATGCAATTTTACAGTTAATACAATGACATTAAAGTATTACTGCCAAACTGAATGTATTTAACAACTTTTTCTTTTGCAGACCATACTGTGAAATTATTTTATCAGTTATGTGCTGTGTCTGCTTTAGTTTAACTTGATTAATTTATTCTTTTGCAATTACAGAATTTAATTTATGACTTAGAACTGTTTCATTAATTCTTTGCAACTTGTTGAATTAACTGTAAGAGACAAGAACCATGTGCTACTGCAAGCATTTATAACATTGTGGTCATGTCTTTGAACTGCCCATTAACATCTTGGCAAAGTACTGAACTGGGCTTATATAATAAATATTTGAAAGCAATTATTTTATTGGGGTAAAACCAGTGATATTACAACTTGACAAATTACTTTAAAACTTATTACAATGTATTCTGTACAGTATGTATTTACATTATTCATGCATTTCAATCTAGCAGCTATCCTGAACCCAATTTTATAAAACATGGTTTTTCACACATATTCATTGCTAGACATTAATTTAATTTGTACTGAATTATTCTGTATTTGTACATACAAAGACTATAAAGTAAATTTAGTCTAATCTTACAAATTTAATAGCATTAATATTGCCAAAAACATATTGAAATAGTGACCAATCTTGTTCAATTTTTTTGCATATCTTTACTCTCTCTTGTATAGCTGTTATCAATTTTAAGCCATCTCTTTTTTTTAAAACCATCTTTTGTATAGATTTACAGTTTAACAGGTTGTAAATACAATTTAATACTAAACAATACAATAATAACCATTATGATAGCTATTAACTTGTAAAATATCTTATTCTGTAAGGTTTAATCCAGTTTACCAGTATGTCTAATGCACTAATACCTGTTTTTTCCTTCCCCCCTAAAAGAGTATTGTCAAGAAGGAACTTCTGCTCTTAGCTTTATTTCAGATCCTTTTGCAACACATTCTGCTCACACAGTGTGTAAAACTGATAAAGTGCCCCTCCCCTGTAGTACCACAGTATTGTTTATTTGTTTTATAATGTATGTCAGCCCAACACTTTGGTTATACATTTGCTTTATTAGGTTATTTATTTTTTGTTTTCTTTTCTGTTGCCTTTGCTAGTAGTTATTTGTACCCTCCTGTATACTTTATTTGAACTGTATGTATACTATAACCCATCTGCTGGCTATACTTGATGTAACTAAGTTTTTTTTTTTTTTTTTTTTTTTTATCAGGGACATATATGCACAATTGTGATGCTTTATTATAATTACCAAATAGTGTTGCATGTGAACATTTTAACAATTATGTTTTAATAACAATAAGTTTTCAGAAAACCTCAAGCCACTTGTCTGGCAGTCTTGTTTCTTATCTTATCTGTTCAACATTTCCTGTAACTATTCATCCAGTTTAGGAAGGTCTAAGCTCACATTTCAATTAACCCTTTTTAGCATTTTGCCTTTAATCATATATATTTTTTAACTTTTGATTTCAGTATTTTGTTATTTATTTATTTAACTGTTCTGACATTCATTTTACAAAGACTGTTTGACTAATACCATCCGTGATTTTATTTCTTTTTAAAATTCAGAACTTTAACTGTTTGGTGTGGTGTTACTATACAATTATATAAAAAAAAAATGTAAAAAAATAAATAGATATTAGCTTAACAAACACATTTATATATTTACATTATTTATATTTGCTGTTGTCTGCCTGTTATTCTTGTGTATTATATAAAAAGAAAATGCATGCATGTCAGTCTTGTGACTTTAAATCATTACTCTTATTAACTATTTTTATTTAATTTTTATATACAAGAACTGTTTTGTTTACCTTTTGACTATACTATGAGAATATCAGTCATATGCTCTACTTTACTGTAGTACTGATAAATACATTGCTTTAATTGAATGGAAGTTTTAAACATTTGAGAATGATTTGTCAGATCCTATCATCCTACCATGTAAGCTTAACCATTTTCAAAACACAAACATGTTATAAAATATATTTCTTTTGTACAGATCACCTGTAGTTTCCTACTCTTTCCCAATGTATGTAGGAAGTCAGTCTCTGTCAGTTCAGCTAATCTATTTTCTTCATCTTGTAACTGTTGTTTAAGAGTTTCCTGTAATATTGCATGGTCTTTCTGACATTTTTTACTAAGCTGTTCTGCTGAATTTGAAACTCCTATGCACTTTTGAAAAGATGTATGTATAACTTGTCTAAACTTCCTGAACTCAATGTGTCTGTCTTTTAGAATTTTATTACATTCCTTTGTAACAAAATGTACTAGGGGTTCTATCAGTAACTGATTTGACTCACATGTGGTGACAGGACATAACTGTTTAACATCTGAATATAATGGAAACACTTCATAGGTTCATAGGTTCATAGGTTTATACTAGGCTATTTGCCCTAAGGCATTTATAAGCCTAGCCCAAAGTTTTGTGGCTTACGCCACCCCTATATGAAAAAATACTGTGCCCATTAGTTTGTTGTGCCTCTGTCCAGCAGTGACACAGAGATGATTCCCAGGGTAAACCTACAATCTCCCATCCACAGGTCAAGATTCTCTTGAACAGAGCCAGTGAGGTGCTCTGCCTCACATGGACCGGGATTTTATTCCACAGCATAGGGAGTCTCTGAGTGATAAATCTATCCCTCCAGCACATCCTATTTATATCCGTGCTAAGGTTTAAGTCACTTGCTCTAGTGGTTTTGGTGGATCTGGATTTTTTGAGGTGGAGCATGTCCATTAATTTCGGGTTGGACATGGCCTTGTATGTCAGGCACATGTCACCTCTGAGCAGACGGTATGCGACTGAATAGAGCTGGAGTTTCTTCAATCTGGCAGCATATGACAGATTTTGGAGTCCCTTTATTCTTTTGGTGAGGAAGTTTTGGGGTCTGTCCAATTGCTGCAGATGTCGGGTGAGATACATCCCGAATGGGGCTGTACTCGATCATTGGTCTGATAAGTGAAGAGTACAAAGGAACAATGACCTCACTAGATCTGGATGTGAATCCCTTCATGATCAGGTGGGCAATGTAGAAGGTCTTTATAATCACTTTAGCAATGTGAGTGTCAAAAGAAAGGCCACTGTCAACCTGGGTCCCCAGGTCCCTGATAACCTCTTCTGTGCTTAATGGATTGCCACCTATATGGTAGCTTGGGGTTACCTTGTTTTTCCCGAAGGGTATGACTATACATTTTTTGGCGTTTAACTTCAGGCCATGGCTCTAGCACCAGCTATCTGTTTCCGTGAGTCCCTTCTGAAGGATATCCGTGTCCGATGCACTTTCCACTATGGCGCCCAGTTTGCAGTCGTCTGCAAACTTTGTCAGCCAAAGTCCTCCCATGTTGGCCTGTACTTCTGAGAAGTAGATGCCGAACAATAGGGGGCCAAGGACCGAGCCCTGTGGGACACCACTTGTGACCGGCTTGGAGTCTGACATAGCGCCAGCAACTCTAACCCTGTGGGTTCTGTCCTTAAGCCAGTTTGCAACCCATCTTGTGACATATGGATTTACATTTAAGCTGGTAAGTTTTTCTACAATACCAGAGTGGGGTATTGTGTCAAAAGCCTTTGCAAGGTCAAGGTAGGCTGTATGGACTGCCTTTCCCTCATCAATGGCCTTGGTGACTGTTTCGAAGAAGTCGACCACGTTCAAAAGGCATGATCTGCCCTTGACGAAGCCAAACTGGGTCGGGTCCAATGTCTGCAAGTCCCTCATATCTTTGTTTATGAGCTCCATTATGATCCTCTCCATAGCTTTGCAGACTAGACTTGTTAAGCTTATGGGGCGGTAATTACCAGGGTCCGTAGCGGCACCGCCTTTGTGGAGTGGGACCACAGTTGCCGTACGCCACTCCTTGGGCACGTATCCTGTGGTAAGGCTGAGATTAAACAGCTGCCTTATGTGCGGGTTTAATTCCTCATTTAGCTCGTGTAGCACACAGCCGGGGACACCATCCGGTCCCATTGATGCTGTGTTTTTAGCTTTAGAGAGCAGCTTTCACCTGTGCATTTGAGATGTCTGGGAGGCTACACTCCGCTGGGATAGTTCTCTCTCCTTTAGGGGAGAGGGGTGAAGTTTGCACTGAACCTGTCTGCCAGTATGTTGGCAATGTCTGTGGGTTCAGTGATTTTTGTATCATTTTGGACTAATTCTGAGCATATCTGGGAGTTTCCACCCAGGTTCCTAACATAGCTGAAAAAGGCCTTATGATTGTCCTTTGAATCCATGGCAATTTTTCTCTCAAAATTGGCCTTAGTTGATTTTATGAGTGCTCGTATTTTTACTAATAATGGTCAGGGGTGACTTCCCTTTTATGGATTTTGTTCTATCATGTAATAGCTTTCTCCTCTTATTGTAAAGTTTGTTAATGGCTGGGGTCCACCAGACTGGACGTTTGCCCTTTGTGGAAAGAGTCTTGGTTTTATTTGGGATTGCCTGATCCATGCAGTCCTGGAGGTGTTCATAGAAGGCATTTGTAAGGGCTTCTGCAGCTTGGGTTGTGGTTTCCACTGGCTCAGGGGCCTTGAAGGATACCACACCAGTCCTGAGTAGTGTGAAGTTTGCTTTAGAGAAGTTCTTCACTGTGGTCTTCTTTGTTTGGGGTGGGGGCGGGATGTGGATTTCCAGTGAGATTAGTTTGTGATGAGATCTCACCAATGAGGGATATACTTGCGGTGTGGAGCATTTTGTCCCCATGTTTGTGATAATGAGATCTAGTATATTTTCTCCTCTCGTGGGAACAGTGACTAGCTGTTCCATGGCATTTGAATTTATGAACTCCAGGAACCATTGGGCTAGAAAGTTAAGGCTTGAGTAATGTTCCCAGTCTATATTCGGGTAGTTGAAGTCACCCAATATGATGGTGTTTGGAGATACATTTATACCCTCCAGTGTCTTCAGGAAGGCTGTGTGGGGTTCCTGAGTTTGAGAGGGTGGCCTGTAGCATGCTACAATTTGTAGAGCAGTTTTGCCTATGGTTAGTTGCACCTGGATGGTTTCCGAAGCTTCGTGCGTTGCCACCAACCTGGAGGTGTGGGTATCCTTTATGAATATGGAATATACCCCCTCCTTTTGTGGTGTGGTCCGGGTTTTGGGGCCGGAACGCATGATATGAGGTAAAACCTAATAGTGCCGGGGTGCTCTCAGGAGCCTTGAACCAGGTTTCAGTTACAGCACAGACATTGATGTTCTCCATACTGAAAAGGGCCTCGAGTACGTGCATTTTGAGATTTAGACTTCTGGCATTGAGCAGCATTACCCTCAGTTTCTTCCCATTTTTGTTTTCTAGGGTGGTAGGTTTAGAATTTGAGCCTTGCCTAAAAAAGGCACTATGGGGGTGGCAAGAGCCTTAGCCAATATCCGGAATCCCAGGGGTGACAGGTACAAGCCATCCCTTGCGAAGCAGCGTGGCTTGTCAAGCATGTCATCCCAGGCAGACAGACACTGGATCCCCTTTGAATGACACCAGACATTATGCCAAGTGTTAAAGCTGATCATCTTGTCTCTATATTGTGGCATCATTCTTGGTGAAGGAAGGATACTGCTCAGGGTCAGGGTCATACCTGCCTGGGCTACATAATCAGAGAGCTTCTCTATGTCTCTTTTCATGTAGTCCAGGGAGGTACGTCTCAGGTCGTTCACACCAGCATGGACAATGACTGTGTCATATTTGTACTTGCCGTGGAGTGACCCGAGTGCTTGTGTTATGTGGCGGATTCTAGCACTCGATAGGCAGCTTACTGTGACCCTCTCCTTGTTCAGCCTGGTGAGTGGGATGTCAGTGTGTCTGACTATGGAGTCACCTATGACAAGTATGTTTGGTGTTGTATTTGGCCTTAAGGGCTGTGACTGCTTTGCACACTGATTTTGTGGTTTATGTGTTGCTTGTGGGGTGTCTTGAGGTAGCAGTTGTTTGGGTGTCTGCTTTGGAGGCCTCTGCTGTTTAGGTAAATTTTTACTCAGAGCCTCCGAGTATGTCTTTGTGTGTTTATGTGTTTGATTCAGTGGTGTTGTAGCATTATGTGAGGCTGGTTTTGTGGTGTGTGTGTAGTTGCCTTCTCCTCCTGTCTGGTCTTGCCAGTCCTGAGTTGAGAGAGCTCAGCCTCCAGTTTGGCTAAATAGCTGCATCTCTCGCAAGTATTTGTGTTATGTGGGAGGAGGAGAGGGTTGTCTGTGTACATGAGGTAATTGTAACATTGCCTCAATATTCCCAGATTCACCAACTGGGCAGGAGAGGACGCCAGCATCTGGCCCTTCAACAGTCTAGAAAAATTAAGAAGTTAGGTATGAGACGGAATAAGAGAGGACTTAGTAAGGAAGTGGGTACTCCTGGGGGGGTTTCGCAAGTGAGGGACTTTGTATAATATAAAAGTGCCAAGTGCTGAGCTTTTTTTTTTTTTTTTGAGAAAAAAAAAAAAAACTTTTAGGAACAAGTGCTGCGCTTTTTAGTCAAGGGATATACTGTTTAGGTTACTAGTAGAGCAGTTCTAAGGGAAAAAATGAAGAACAGACTTTATGGAGCCAGAAAAAGTTTAACCTTGTTAAACCGGCGCTGCCCGATGCTGCTCTAGTGGCAACTCCGCGCTAAATCACGCTAAAGCGTGCTTTATAGCAGGGGGCTGGAAAAGGCAGGAAATGACCCAAAATGGCCACTGAACTACAAGTTACTGTCTTAAACCACTCCTCTGAGGACAAACAGGCAGCTCAGTACTCCCCACTCCCACTGGTGAGTAAAGAAACTTCCCCCTGACCAAACAAAGAAAATGCAGAAGTACAGGAACCAAGACAAAGTCCAGGGATCAGCAAAATCTGATCACTGGAACAAACTAGCCAGGAAAGTTAGGAGAACAAGAATATTTTTTTTTTTTCACTTTTTTTTCACAGACAGAACAGAAAACACAATAAATGCTTTGCTTTTCAATTAAATGCTATCAAAAGCTAGTACACTTGAGTGTATTAGCCTGTAGTTTAACTTTTAAGCAAACTTAAACTAAGAAGTGCAACCAACAATTAAAGCTTATAAAAACAGGAAAAACAGGTAATACCACTATAAAATAGACAGAAACAGTCGTCGAATAACACAAATGGTCAAAAAATGCAAGAAAAATACTTAAAATCTGGAAAGATTGCTTTTTCCTTTCTCTGCTGCTCTAGGAACTCTGCTGGATACCACGAGGAGCTGTGCTGAGTTCTCTACAGCCAGAAAAGCCTGCCAAAGCGTGCTTTATAGCAGGGGGCTGGAAAAGGCAGGAAATGACCCAAAATGGCCACTGAACTACAAGTTACTGTCTTAAACCACTCCTCTGAGGACAAACAGGCAGCTCAGTACTCCTCAATTAGCCTTAGTTAATTCTTTATCATGAACAGATCTGTCTTTACAGTCTATTTTTTTAGCAATATGATGCAATACTTTTTTATGGCATAATACACAAAATGCAATTTTTGTTGAAGCACACAATAAACATTTGTCATATTTCACATGGTTTTCTTTGAGACACCAGTTAAATATTGTAATACATTTGCATAATGCCTTACTATCAACCTGCCCTACTAAGGTTTTACATTTACTAATATGCTGTGTATACTAACATTGCAATTTTTTACATTTGCTTGAATTATGCATGAAAATATCCATACTGTCTAATCTAATATCCAAACTGTCTAATATCCAAACTGTCTTATAATATGCAAACTGTCCAATATCCAAACTGTCAAATAGCATCCATACAAAAAAAAATGTGACGTAGAAAAAAGTCTTACCAGTGAGCAAGAAAAGAGGTGATCAGGCTGTTGTTGCAGATGGCTGGAAATTTTTCAAAGTCACTTGAGAAGCTGGGAAAGCACAACAGGCAGTGGACTGTTGGGCTAGTGGATATCCCCCTTTTCTTTAGTGAAATTATGGCACTGCGACTGGAACTTCTGTCTCACTCCGGATGTAGACGTCTAAAAAACTTTACTACTGCAAGCTGCATAAACTGGAATACTTCTGTTCAGAATTGACACATACGTACAAATGTTAGTTACTGCAATTTAACTGAAGTAACCCTCTGCAGGGCTTACCATCACTCCCCCTGTGTTTGAATGCAGATTATAGGTTCAAATGCAGGTATTAGGTTCAAATGCAGATTTTTAGGTTCAAATGCAGGCTAGCTTGCCATTGAAAAATTATCAGAAAGGGCCCCTAATCTACATGAAGGCCTTATATATTGTACTGTGGTTGCATGTGAATGGCTGATGATAGTGCAAATCAGCTGTGTTGGTTGCAAATAGACTTTAAAAACTACAGATTGGTTAAGAGGCAATCACCTGCTGATGAGAAGCATGTTAAAAAGGCAAGCAGCTGGCTATGGGGAACCATTCTGTATGAGACTTTCCTCACACAGACCACATGTATGCAAAGAATTACCTATCAGCACATATCAGCAGAGGAGTACTACACTCCATCAGGTATGTAACCATCTTGTTTACATCAGGCTGCAGATGTCTGACTATACTTATGGGGAATAGGGATTGCAGCATTAAGCCTTTCTTAGAACTGTGATAATGAAATGTCAATGATCTCCAGATTTGTTACACATACAGAGGATGTGCAAGCCATCAAGGGTGGACTGTATATTGTCAATGTGGCACACTGGGCTTATGGAATTTTCCCTTAACTGTGGTTGTAAGAGCACACCGCTATTTGTTTGGCACATTTGGTTTAGCATATTATCAGGTGGGTTGCCCCTTGTGGACACACTACAATAGACTCCAGTGTTGGCTGTATGAACATACAGTAGTATCTGTCTTGGCACACACAGGAATATCTATCTTTAGTATCCTAGTTGTATTCACATGCTAAGTATGTTTGCACACTATGGAATATGACATGTGTGATCAAGTAGTGGATATTGCCAGCCATTTTGTCCTTGCTGTATCTCTACATAGTGAATTTCCATGTATGTGATCCTGACATGTGTTCCCATGTTGTCTTTCAGAGAACATGTATGCAAGATGCCATGCAGCTTTCACGGATGCAGAGAATGAGTTAAAACTGGAAGGGCTCAGTCAACACCATGAACTCCTACTGTCAAGGGGGAGACACAACAGGGAACAGTGGGAGGCATTGTGGGCTGACCTTGTCCATGATGTCAGTGCCACTGGTCATCAGATCAGGACATATGAGCAGGTTCGGCACCGCTTAATGGACGTGATTAATGCTTCATGCAGAAGAGCAGTAGATGTAGCCAGAGATCATGGCACTACCATTGGAGGGCCTGCAGTGGAACAAACACTCTCAGCCACTGAGGAATTCCTGGCAAATCTAGGCAAACATGACAGTTTCCAGGCATCCATAACACTACATCATGGATGTGGGTGCCACAGTGTCCACGGCAGAGGAGCGTGCAGGTAAGCTTAATTTGATCAGCATTTCAATACTGTAGCATTCAGTGTGTCAGGGTGTACATAGTCTTATTTGGGTGGCAGGTCTGTCTACTTTTGTTGGGGAGTGAAGGGTTTTACTGCAGTTTGACTGTCATGCTCAGATTTTGACCAATATAACAATTAACACATTAACTACCATAAATGTGAGATATATGGATGTATTACTTTGTGATGGTGAAACATGCAGTGGTACTGAGATTATCTCTTCCTCAACTTTTCACAGCTCTGTCAGGTATTGGCCACGCATGTGGTCCTGCTCCTGGTAAGCATGACACTGTTTTGTTATAGATGTAGGTTTACAGCAGTGTAATCCCTAGACTGTCATTCCAGGCCTGATGCCTGCATCGTGGTACTGTTGGCATGATTGCCAACTGCACACATATATTCTGACTGTACATATGTTAGACTCATACCTATGCCTTGTAGGTGTGACCACACTGGTAGATGTGATGGTATTGCCAGGACACTACAGAGTGTCATATGTGTCAACTGTGCAGAGTCTACACAAATGTCAACAGTGTACCTCACTGTTGCTGATGAGATTGCAGTTTAATGAGATGATATTTTCAAGTAACTTCAGCTGTTAATGGGAAGAGTACTGTCCTCATGTCCTACTATATGAGGTTGGGTTTTCAACAGGTCTGTCATAGTAACAACAGTGTATAGAGCCTTACATATATTATTGTATAGTACTACAGAGCATAATAGTGTAGGTATTAATGTACTGCTTTTTCCTTTCTTATCACAGGTGACTGGGGGGTTGGTGTCTATCCCCTACACAACCTGATGTCAGTGTCTCCTCAGACTCTGATGATGATGGTGGCACAGGTGGGGGTTTTGGGGGATGAATCTGTCCCAGAGGTTGGCATCCCTCTTCTGCCCTCATTGTCACACACACAGTCAGTATGCCCACACAACCCAGTCCTTGGAAGCCACAGATATTGGACAGTCAGAGGGTGGGGACATTGAACAGGAAAGTGTGGCAACTATGTCTCCAGTAAGTGTAGACATTGGACATAGCCAGACAGCTGGTGAGGTCCCACACAGGCAGATTGATAAGGGTTCTTGTAAGCAGGCCTGCTCTCCGTCCATTACATGTTACAGGTGTCACATCACTGGTCCCTTGGCACATGTTTTGGGCCATCATGGAGGCACAGGCATGTTCTGAAAGGAACATCAGATATATGCTTAGGGTTATGGATGCAGCACAGTCTGACATCCGTGACTGCCTCCACCATACTGGGGACACCCTGGATCAGTTTACTGATGCAGTGGACAGAAGGTGGGCTGAGACAGTGTCTGTCTTGGACTGCACATTGTCTGTGATGGAACATGTGGTTGGTTGGAGTTGAGTGTCAGACTCGTGGATGCAGGTCAGCAATCCAGCTGTGAGAATCCACATGGCCATGCACAATCACAATCCCATAGTGGCAGTACATCCAGTGTTACAGATGGGAGTGTGCTGTCCACATCATGATGTGGCAGGCCATGGGCTCATGTTCCTGGGCATTCCCATGGGGAACACAGGTCCCAGCAGACAGCAGTCACTGTCAGGTACTAGCACCACTTCTGACCTTGGGCATGGAGGTGCCAGTACAACTTCTGGCAGAGTCAGTTCCTGTGTTTGGAGCCAGAGATGGTGAACTGTCAACTCTACCATGTATGATTCAAAGCTGTCCAACATATGCATGTGTAGGGCTAGCACTGAGCTTGACTATGTATACACACACACTCACACACCACTGTCAAATGCAGGTCACCTACAGACACACGACATCTTTCCATGGCCCATCTTACCTGCTTCCCTTCCTGACTCACACACATGCTGTCAACCATTTGAGTCAGTCTAGGCCTCCTGCACCTCCACACAACACCCTGTGCAAGTGATAATACCTGTGCCACATCCCTATCATCCTTGCCATTGATGCAGGGAAATGAAGCTGTGTGTCTGATGCACAGGGTGACTATATTAGTTAATATGTACTTGTGCAATACAGTGTTGTTTTGCCATTCCACTTGTAATGGTTAACGACAGATGCTGTATGTTGACATTTGTCATGAATACACCACATACTTTTGTGTAACTTATGTTGTATGATATTGTAATGGCTATATAGTTACACAATGATAGGTGTGTCATGGACCTGTTTCTGTTTCAGGAATCTGTTGGGATAACCTATGGATACACTGTGGCAATAAAGCAGCACAGAATAGCATGTCAGCACAGGAGAAATATGTTTTCAGCAAGGTACAGCACTATAAGAACATGGCTCCATACGTTCATGTGTGTCTAAAAGGCTAACATAGACAATGATGGCATTCAGTGTACTGATGCATCCCTAATCTGTGAACAAGTCTGCTACCCTTGATAAGTGTCACCAGGGTTTTGGGAACTAGCACATCTACAAGCTGTGGTGATGGAGATGACCCATCTACAAATATCTTGTTTCCAGTGCAGACAGTTGCCCAACACCAGTTATGATTGTTGTGTTCTGCATCCCATTGTGTATCCTGCATATAGTGTGTGCTTCACATGCATAGGCACCTGTTTCATGTAGGGTGTCCTGTCTGTGTTACATACCTGTCTCTCCAGCATGCACTATGTATACCACAGTGATGTAGGCATGTAGAACAGTGAAACGTGTTAGTCCTGTCATGGATACATGGGAGGTATACAGTGGGATTCAACACCTCCCTGTATGGAGCCATACACATTACACATCCCCTCCAAAGCATTTAGGAGACAGACTACAGATGTATGGTTGTGAAACGGACTCTAAATACATGTTATCTACACTGTGTACTGGTGGTACCATGGAACCTGTGTGGCTGCTACAGTTGTACGATATGCCTGTGTAGTGACATAGCAAGGATGCCATTGCACATAATGATAGGTGTGATGACTGCCACATTCAATATAGTAGTGACAGTCTGGGATTTACATCCCACAACCTGTCTATATAGGTTGTTCAACAATGAATGCATCCCCATGTCTTACTGACCAGTGAAAGTCAAAGGCTACATCACTGTCTGTGTCCATAACTCCATGTGTAATGGCTTAATTGTGTGCAGTGTGTTGACAATACAATATTTTGCAGGGGAGGATGATTTCCCATGAGATATGTATTGTGCAGTTGCTGGCATTTAATCTTTGTCAGTGGCTCAGAGAACAACTGACCGTGTCGTAGGCCAGCATGGATACCTGTTGATTCTGTGTGGGATTCTGTGACAGCTCCTAATATGCAATCCCCTGCTAATATACTCAGTTAGAGATCACTGACAGTGGCTATGAATGCAGAGAGGGAGTAGGTAGACAGGGTACACAAATAATGGAGAATGGTGAACTCCATTGGTGACTGGTGTCATTGCAGTGTAGGTCTCCCAAAGCTATCTTCCCAGAATATGACTATCAGACACTTGCCTGTCCGCCAGCTGATATAACACTACCATACCTCTCAACCTGGAAACATCAAAAATCTGGACAAGGCCAATGAAAAATAGGTACAAATCTGTACGCTGATTAACATAAAATTTGAATACATAATTATGCAAACCCGCCCACTCCATTGGAATTGTGGGTTACCAACTTTCAAATGCAAACTGAAGAACAGACAACCAAAATATGGCACCAGCGTCCCCCTGCAGCCATTCCAATGTCCCTCATCCCATTTACCATAAACACTAATATGCATACTGCTTTCTTCTACAATGATTATTTGGATTTTATTTTTACATTTTATAGCATAATGCACAAACACTAATAGACATCTGCTAAACAAAATAATACCGTCTCACAATGAAAACAGACTTAGAATTAAAACTTCTCTGCCATAGGCATCTTGCACAGCTTCTTGCACTTATTTTCAATTTCATTTTTTTGGGGGGTGGGCAAAAGGGCAAAAACCGGAGACACATTTTAATTGTTGCTTGTATAATTTTGGAAAGTTGCTAGAATAAAACATGTTACCACCATGTATTTCATTGCCAAGGTTTGAACCCAGAACCCTGTGCACTACAGTCAGAACAACATACCCCTATGCCAAATCATCAGCTTGTTGAAAGACAGACTAAAATTTAAATGGCTATCATTTAGTGAATTCAGTTCTCACTTCCCACCATAGCTCTCATCCTCTTAGCACAAAAAACCTGGATGAAGCCAATAATGGGGGAATACAGCCCCAAAATAGGGACACATTTCAAATACTTAACTGATCTTATCAATTTAGAAAATTGCTAGAATAAAAGGTTTTGTGTTACCGTTTATTTTCTGAAGAATATGAAGTCTGAAATTCAAATGCCTATCATTATTTAGTGAATTCATAGTTCAGGTTCATAATTTAGTTATGGGCCGTTTTAAGCCTAGTCAATTATCTCATGCGAGAATCAAAACCTGCACTTTGTGTTTTTAAGGTAAACACTTTAACCATTATGCCAACCTCCCAACTCCCATCACCTGACAGAAACTATTTGTCTTTTTAGGTTTACATTTTCTGCGAACCTGTATAAGACTGTAACAATGTTCAGAGGATTGCCAAGAAGAAAATAAAGCATCAGAATGCTTCGATACACATTTTAACTGGTCATTCATAAATGAGCCCCCAGAACTGGAAGGACTACCTGTATAAAACTATAACGTTCAGAGAACTGTCTAGAAGGAAATAAAATGTCATGATGCTACTGTATACATTTTGAATGGTTACTCAAATGAGATACCAGTAAAGTTCACCAACTGCTTACTTACTTGCTTTGTACTACATGTGTATAATAATCATATATACCATTTTCTTTCACAACCCAAAAGGAATATCATCAACAGTAAACATGTAATGGATATGTTACAAACAAAAATACACAAAAACACAAAACAGACAAAATGCATTGGACAGCTACATGTAACAAAATGCATGTTCAAAACGCAATTAAGACAAAGACTTGGGGGAAATTAAAATCAAAAGATTTTTTGCTTTAAGCCTTACATATAAAAGGATAACTACTGTTTCACTTAACTGTTCTTCTTATTAAAGTCCTTAAGGAATTACATTATAGTCAACCAGGTTCAAGGTGAAAAGTAATTATACCTGGATGCCAGCAAAGTAATGAGGCATTTGACCAAGCATTTACCATAATGTAATTAAACATTTCTCTTCTACAGCACACCTTCCTTTACCCAGATGAATATTAAATATACTACAGTTTTACTACACTAGAGAGAACATAATTTACTTGCATTATAAAACACTACTTAAAAAAAAACTGTCGGACATTACAGAGACTATTACATGCTTCTCTTTCCAAACCTGCTTGATACAAAAGTTGTTTGGAGACTTGCAAACTTCTTCTTTCGGCTTTTTCCCGGTTAGGGGTCGCCACAGCAGATCACCTGTCTGCTCACAATTGGCAGTGGAGTTTTTATGGTGTTGAGTTACCAGCCTGATGCCCAACCTTCCACTAAAGGCACACTCATGCACCCACACCTACAGCCAATTTGGAGTGTGCAATCCACCTATAGCATGTCTTTGGGATGAAACCAGAGCACCCAGAGGAAACCCATGCAACCACAGGGAGGACATGCAGACTCCACAGAGGGCACTCCAGCTGAAGATCAAACTGGATAACCTCTTGCTGTGAGATGGCAATGCTAACCGCTGCACCACCGTGGCCACCCTTTGGAGACTTTGATTTGTGAACTAGCGAAGTACACTAGTCTCATATTTGGCTTTGGTTATACCCTGTCTCAAGTGCAAGAGTTGTGCATTTTATAGAGATTTGAAATGAAAGTGCAATAAATGTGAAAGTTTGAAATTGAAAAAGAAAAAAATGAATTCATTAAGTTTTAACATTTTTAACAAAGTTACATCAGTCAAATAAAAGCCTCCATCACAAAAACATATGAAAATTCTAAAACCCCACAGGTTGATGAGCCCATTTTCACTCTAAAGCTGTACACAGAAGTGAAGAGATTCGTGATCAGCACAACAAATCCATTGAATGAATTTTACTGAATGCCAAGACTTGGTTTAAATACCATTCACACATTAAATACACTCTATACATCAACAAACATTCTCTGCACACATTATAAGGTAGTAACTACTAATAACCACAAAATGTTCAGTTGTTAAACCCAAACACGTTATGCAACAAACAAAACAACAATCATGGAATTACAGTTACTCTACAGATTAAAAGGCACCCAGACTAACAGTAAATGCAAGAGGAATAAACATGGTACAATAAACCATATATACAAATTTCAGCTCCAGGGTTATCAATATTACACTTACATTTTTTTTTTCAAAGCAACGTACCTAAAATAAATATGTAGACATATTTAAATATAAAAATTGGTATTTTATGTAACACTGGGTAACAATAAATGTCTTGACTCTTAAGAGATAATTTCTCAGACAAAACATATTTCACATTCATTAATTATGGAAAACCTACTTTTACAGTCTTTGGTATACACTTTATATGCATAGGCCTTGAAACCCCACCATATGTAAACAATCAACAAACATGTGAACTCATCACTAGTAATGATAGCGCTGGGTAACATCTTAAGAGTGTGTGTGTAGCTGCACAACCAACATTGCGGCTTGTATTAAAGTAAAATACATCAGCTTACTTCTTAAACAAAAACTCCTTTCCATATGCAAACCCAGTTCCAGCTAATTGGGGTGAAGAGAAGTGTACTACATGGAGAGCAGCCCATATCTGCAAAAAAACAAAAACAAAAATCTGCCCTGTTTGAAACTGGCTGACAAACCTTACACTTTTTGTAAATCCAAACAGCACTAAAACGTTCATAGCTCCATAATGGCATGGCTGTGGCTTACTCCATAACGGCTCACTGGCAGTACAACCGGCACCGCACTCTGCAGTTGTGTAAGCATGTAAATGGCACTCATAAGAAATCCATAATGCCATAAAAAAGTCATAGTATTTAAACAGACGTGCGCACCTCAGACTGACGGAGCTGACGTCATCGCGCACGTGGTGACGTCAGCTCCAAATATGCAAAACTTAAAAAAGATGAAAAAAAATCGGAAATGAAGGGGTGCCACTCGGGAATCGTGGCACCCCATTATTGAGACCCCAAAACTCGGTAAAAACCGAGTAATTCGGGATGGTTGGGAGGTCTGAACACTACATACATGATGTACACAGTTTCTAGCAAGGCCTGCTGGCCTAATATGCCTCACTCCACCAACCATGGCCTGACAAGGTGTATGACAATATGTCTAATATCCACTGCATAGTTTAACAGTCAATGGGCTTCACTGGTTACAGTTGGTAGGCATGATCTGGCCTTGAGCAAAAGTAACAGTGCTTGGTTAAGTGTCAGTAGGTGTACAACAGTGTTAGTGCTTGTATCAATGCTAACAAATATCATGGGATTTCAGGTTACATGACTCAGAGATTTAGGGACACCGCTTGGCAATACATGCTAGTTGTCCTCTGTGCAAGTAAGTATTGCAGTTACGTCCAGCATGTCGCAAGAAGAAAGTCATGGAAGGTGTCTATACAGAGCACCGACAAACATGTTAGGGAAGCATAATATGTGTGCATTGTGTTATTTGCCTGTTGAACCTCACTTGCTCAAAGGATGGTCTAGGTCCTTACCTACAATGCCCTGCCGTGACATCCCCAAATGGGGAACCAACTTATTGCATCATGTGTTTACCAGTATGGGTGACCAGTACACCCCCCCCCCACAATGTGAGGTCCTCCCTGGTGGGATCTGGCCACAGATCAGTCTCCTTAGAACTACCAGCATGTACCCCCCTTGCAGACAATACAGACATATATGTCAAGAAATCCATTTATTACCTCCTGTGGGATGGTTGACATAGTGTGACTGCACCTCCCCCTTCAGATGGGACAGGCAAGTATGCAGAGCTCTACACCCATGCATTATGTCAGCAGAATAACAACTGCATGAACTCGGCTGTATGTGACAGGAGGGACACAGGCTCATCATGGCAAACCTGACTGGTGGACAACTGCCATTAGTAGGCTGTACATTAACAAGTGGACAGTGTTGTGTGACAGTTGGGGTGAGTGTGCCCCCCTAACTTGGGGGCACTACCTGCTCAGCTAAAAGAAGCCGGACAGTGTTGTTGTGATGTTGTGCAGACATGGTATGTGACAAAAGTTGCCACCCACTCAAAGCAGAACCACAACACATAGTGTAGTTACATGTGTGACCTCAAAGGACAAGCCCAGATTGTCAGTGACCTCATATCTCATGATGCCACATATGATGGGTCTGTACTCATACCTAACTTGTACTCCTACACTTTGTCAACTTCACTCCCTTGTCTCCACCACATGTGACACATGACATTCCTACAGTCTGTCCCATAACTTCCATATTTACAGAACAGTTTGTAACTGGCCTTTCACTGGAAGATACACAGCATTTATTAAACATGCTAAAATTGCAGACTGCATCCCACATGTGATCTGACAAAGATTACTGACACCATCGGGAAACTCTTACAATCATACTGACACCACTGGCTGCACATCAGCTGAGTGGACAATGATAACTGTTGTACCCTTGCACAGAGGTGGTGTATCCACTGACCAACACAACTATACACCTCTTTGTATAAGTATCCATATCCGTATGCCCATAGGGGCCATCATCATGGAGCTGAACAGCACACATATATGTTGACTGTACACAGTTTGGATGTGTGATGGGGGAGCATTACTGTTATACTTAGTGGACATTTTGAGGAAGCCACCAAGAAACTTGGTGAGGGTACATCAGGGCATACAACCCCCTAGACTGAGCCAAGCCTTCTGACTCAGGTAACATTTGCAAAGCACCCACTTAGGCATCCATGATACTGTCATTCTAGGGGTCACTAAGTAGCCTTTTGATGGCACACATATGCAACATAGGGACATCCACCTCCAATAGCTGAACTGTAAGCAGCAGTGCCCAACAGGGTGCAGTCCTGGGTCCTCTACTGCTTGGAATCCATTTCACCACAATACATGCAACTACTGACTGATTGTGGCTAACAAAGTTGGCTGATGCCTGCAAATTGTGAGTACTCAGAGTCTGTGTGGTATGTTACTATCCTGCAAGTGGGTATTGTGAATACATACCTGTTAACATACTAATCACCATAAACTCCATGCAAATATATATGTAGTATCATTTCCATCAGTTAGTCCTATGTACCTGGTAAGTAGCACATCAGTTGCAACATGTGATGTACATACTCAGGGGTGAAAGAACTGGGCACACAGACCTGGCCACACAGGTTTACACCTAATGTGTCTCAGATCACCATGTCTCTACAGTGGTATGGCAGGAACCATACGGCATAGCTGAGGCCACAGTCACCTGTAAGTGACAAACTCATAACCTCCAAGTACTCCTCCGTCAGTATGCCAATATGTAAGTGCAATGCCCATTTGTTGATGTACCTTCCCAAGCAGTACTGGCAGTTGCACACAACAGTATGTTTCCTCACAAGTACACATATCATCTTCAGTATGTGTTCAATGCGGACTGTCTGCAATGAGTGTCATTGTCACCTGTGGCATATAGATTACTCAGAGGTGATCTGTGCCTTGCATACTAGCAATGTGTGACCCTGCTTGATTGCGTATGCTGCCTATCTGTAGGAGGCATAGTAGATGAATAATTCAATGTAAGAACATTACCCTCATATGCGATGTTAGTACTACATGCTTGTGGAAGAGATTTGTCTAGCAGACTGAAACACAACCTTGAAACAGAACCCTGCCTAATGGGACACAGAGCACCTCAGCACATGCCATTTGTATGACTGGCTGGGCGACTGTCATCTCAACACAGGGCATCTGCCTGTTTCCCTATTGGACTGGGGCAATATTTGCTGATCCTGTAACTACAGGTATAAATATGTCTATGATTGTGAGGTCTGTATGGCCATTATGCTAGTGAACTTCAAATATCCTATGGTTCCATAACATGATGTAAAATGCTCTAACAAGCTCACACACAAACATGGCTACATTGAGGCTAACACCACTTCCAATCACTGTGTACAGGACATACCAAGGCACACATGTAGTGCAAGTTGGCTGTATATAGATGAGAACACTTACCTATATAATGGTAGACACTACAGATCACAGTACATGATGCACGCAGTACACTTCATGTTTGCTAGTACTATCAATTTAGGACACATTTTGCTTGATGACATCAGCAAGCTTTGTTATGGTCAGTCCTTTTGGGGGGCCACATCACATGCTACAAATAAAATATTGCAAAACCCTACCTATTTCTAAGCTAACAAGGTGATCATATTTATGCCATATGGACATACACACACTCACCAAATAGCCGGGAGTGAGATTAGAACCCTTACCCATCTTGTCTTACAAACTATAGCTCACAGTACTTATCACACTTGCCACGGCTTAAGTCTGATAATATACTGTTAGCTGATAGTATTAAGGTGGATGATATCATCAGACATTGTAGAAGAGAGCAGTACAGAAGCCAGCAGCAAGTTACAAGGCCAAAAAGTTCATAACTATTACATGTGGATAGCCCACTAGGGCATGTCAGTTGTTTTGCAGGGGGATACACACACACACACACACACACACACACACACACACACACACACACACACACACACACACACACACACACAGACATGTGCACCAAGTAGCATGGCGTGAGATTAGGACCCCTACCTATCTAGCCTTATACACTCTAGATCACAGTACTATTATCCTAGCTATGTGTGTACAGTTACCAGTATGGCCATATGTGGCTGTTTGCACTTAGGCAAACCTGTGGGCAAAAACAATGTGCCCTGTCCGTGTATGAGTTGACAGCATTATAGATTACACCACCTGCTCACTTGTGTCTGTCTATGTGGTGACATCCAGCAGGCACAGGTGTCTGTACGTAAGTGGATTATGTACTGTTGCCCCCTTAGTTTGGATCCCTTGGGGAACAGTATAGATGTGTGATAGTGCATATTTACTCACCATTATTAAGGCATGTAGGACAATACAGACATCCACACACATATTTATGTATATGACAGGGATGTATATATAAATGTAGCTGTGTGTGTGTATACTATGTATATCTGTTATGTATATATATATATATATATGTGGAAAGTCTATGTATCATTTTAATATATAGCTATATATTTCAGTATATATCTATTTGGCAATACATAGGGATATATATACTATGTATGTGTGAGAGAGAGAGATAGTGACAGATATGTATACATATATGTCTGCAAGTATAGATATATCTATACATAACAGGTCATTTTGATGAAGGGGCAACAGAATTGCACTCAATTTAACTAAGTGTACGGGCCTGCCCAGTGGGACTGTCAGTACTTATAAAGTGACTCTAGGCCACACCTCCCTGAATTCCAGTCCAGGATTTTGTGTGTTATAGACAATGACATCTATCCCTGTTTCTGCAGCACTGCACTTCACTCCAAATGTCCATGGCATTCCCCAACTGTCTGCTGTACTTAATGTGTGACAGAGGTTTATAATAGTACACCATACACAGACTGAAAGTCTGTGAACACACCAACATGATAATACCTCACATGCAAAGGATGTGACTACTTCCATATTAGAACCATCATCACCATCAGCCATGCTAAGTTCCCTAGTCCACTGAGCCAGAGAGGAGTCATTCATCACACAATCAACAACATAAATATGCACATTGCTATTCCTGCATTACGTGACATACAATGTGTGATCAAGTTCTATGTTACAGCCCTGAGATTGCCTGGTCTGCTGATATACCATTGCTGACTTACTGTTAAAGCAGTTATATGGAACACTGCTGTGTTGGGGGTGGGGAGAACAACAGCACATTATCTGCTTGGATAGACACTAGTCCAAATATCATGTGACCCCACTGTTTAACATCTCCCTTGAATGATGTAATGAATATTCCAAACACAAGGTCTAGTGATTATTAGGGAACACATACTATTGGACATGGTATCTGTAGTCCCATGTGGATGTTATGTCTATTCACATAGCCCACTATATTTCCTTGGATAAATGCAGCAGATCCATACATATGATACCATATTATAGTAATCCTTACAAGTAGTGTGTAGGTTAGAGACTTACCTTGGGAATGCAGCAGTGGACAGGACTGTAGCTCAGGGCTGACTCTGTGTGATGCAAGCAGTGGACAGTCAATACATGGATAGGTACAGGTTGTGTGGGTTGCCTGGCATCAACAATTTTACTATATCTATGTGAGTAGGAGTAAGGTGTTAGTCCCTAGGGCGTCAGTGAATGTGCTATGCATTGTCTCTTAACCAAAGCCAGGGTGTACTGGGCATGCCTACATCTACCTACAGGGACATTATCAGGGAGTTCCTCCTTCGAGTCCTCCTGTGACTCTGGCTGTGGTGACCTAGGCACTGGTGGAGGAGCTGTGTATCCCTTCCCTTTTCTGATATCGCTGCAGCTGTTTATGCAGGATCATATTGAATAGCATGGCACATACTGTGAACATATGTGCACATGTGGCTGGAAAGTAGTGCAAGGCTCCACCAGATATGTCGAGGCACTGAAACTGTGACTTCAGAAGCCCAAACACATACTCTGTGATGTTCCCCATTGTGGCTTTCTTCTGTGTGTGTATGTGTGTGTGTGTGTGTGTGTGCATTTTCCATGGTTCAAATGTGTAGCCAGCATCCCCCAGTAAATGGCCATTTGGGATTTCCCCCCTAGCAAACATCTGGTACAGCTGTGATGCATGCCCGATACGGAAGTCATGATAACTGCCAGTGCACACATTCATGATAATCCCCTGTGCATTGTACATGACCTGGCATTTGATGGAGTGGTATCCCTTGCAGTTGACATAGATTCCACCCTCCTTACTGGGTGGTGACTTGATATGTACATGAGTGCAATCTATGGCACCCAGTACCTCAGGGTAGTGTGCTACATGTTGCATATTGCTGGCCGTCATCTCAGGGGTGAGGGAAAAAGAAATGTGTTCAGTGGCATGTGGTAGCATGGCATCCATGAACTGGTGGAGTACCCTGAATGCTGATGCCTGTGAAACCCCCATCATGTCCCCAGTTGGTCTTTGGAAAGTACCTGTAGCTAGTATGCTAAGAGCTACACATACCTTTGTTTCCATTGGGATGAGTTTCCCTCTGTTGGCTCTGGGTCTGAGTTGAGGGTGGCAGAGCTCAGTGAGTTCTTGTAGTATGTCCCTGCCCACCCTATAGCACTCTACAATCTCCAGCTCATGTAGCTCCTGGAAGGTTACTCTGGGCCTGAACACTCTTCTTCTTCTTCTTCTTCTCTGTCTACACCTATTGTCAGCAGCAGCAGCACTGACTTCAGCATCTAGCACATACAGATGTAGCAGACTTGCAGTAGCCACTAGCAATCTTAAAATTCCCAAGTCTGTACTGCAGTGATGCAGAGTATGGTGGAAAATCAGATTGTAGGGTGTATGCATACTTTATAGTGCACTACTGTAGGTGCTGACTGTGTGATTGGCTACCTATGATGCATTTCACCAGCCTAGTATATCATTAACATCATTTAATGGCCCTAGTTTAAGTTAAACAGGGGTCAAAATGTATTAATATGTCGTTGGCTTTTAGATACATTCAGCACTGCAGCATGCCATGCAAACACGCACCCCTTAGCTAAACAAAGCTTAGAAGTTAGTGCACTCACCCTCCAAAAGGACATGCTCAGCATGGCGGTGTGCCATGAAAACAGGTGCAGCTAAGCTGAAATAAGCTTAGAAGTCATTGGACACACCTTCCCCCAATGTCAGCTACTTCCTCTGTAAACACCTACATGGTTCTCTGCCTACATGAAGGGGATATGTAGACACGATTACCCCTTTATGCTATTTAGTAACTCCATTTAATTTGCACAGGGATCTGTGCTCACAGCCTGAAAACTACATGCTATATAGTTCTACCATGTTAGCAACAGCGCCAGTGCTCCATTGTAGATACTTCACGCAAGGTCCTGTAATACATTTCTGTCACATAATATTAATTTAGATTTTTCCCAATTTTTTTATAAAGCATGTTTGTGCACTGCGACATGCAGTGCAAACATGCTCAGATAATTTAAATAAAATTAATTTAATGTATTTCCTTTAATTTTTCAGACACATAGGAGGATAGTTTTGTTCATATCTGTATGTGGTATGCCATTTCTCTCCATATATCTACATTTGTAAAGCTCCTTTTGTCTGTTTATACTCCTGTACACAGAATTTTTCCATGTACACTACAGACACTGACAATAGGTCTGAAGAGCTGCCTATCTATTTGCTGGATCATTCTACCTGACTCATTTGCATGAGATTCACCTGCTTATGACGTGATTTGCATGCCATGGAACTTTCAGTGTTAGCGTGTGCATGCGTGCTGCTCAGCAGTGCTTACTGAATCTAAAACCTATTTACTTTCATGTAAACAGCACGGTGAGATGCCTACATGGTAAAAAATGTAGGCTTTATTAAATTTTCCCATAGTACACAAACAGAAATAGAAAGAGATCAGAATAAGTAAATATGTATGTAGTTAAAGAATATAAATATGTCTACATGGGTGGGAGGTTGGCATAGTGGTTAAGGTGTTTACCTTATAGGCACAATGTGCAATGTTTGATTCTCACATGGAGTAATTGGCTGGGCTTGGAATGGCCCACAAGGACAGTTAGCCTAGTACTAATTTATGAACTTATGATCCTACTGTATGTATAACTTTACACATAGTAAATAAAATAGAAAACAATATAAAATCATCTGACCTACAAATTAATAAATATGAAAATAACAACTGACTTCCTCCCTATAGTAGATCAGGGAGATAATGTGAGGTACAGGGAAAGATGATTGTTCAACTTATAGTAAAGATTCTGAACCCCTGTTTAACTTTTCTTATTCATAATAAATCACTGACAGGCTTTTTTAAGATGATGTGTTCTAAAAAACAAGACACAATAATGTAAATCAGAAGCATGAGCTAAGCTTTGTTAGTTTAACGGTGAGTTTGATAGGTAGTTTGTTTGTCTTTTTTCAACAGACTAGGAATATGTTATTCCATGGTAGAATGTCTTAGGATTATATCATTAGGTATTTTTTATTTATTTCATCTCCCTCGTCACACCAATCCATCCACCCAGCATCTCTGACTGCACTCATCCCACAAGGAATCCTTAAAGTCTGACAACCCATTGCACTCCCAGAAAATATGTTCCCAAGTACCTCTATCTTCCCTATCACACCGCCAGCATTTTCTGTCTACCTGAAAAACATTTCTCTGGCATCTACTTGGGGTATAACAATATGTATGTAAACACTTCCAAGTGAAAATCCTAAATCTTGTAGCTTTTGTTGCATATTTGGGAGACTTACATATATCCTTCCATTGTCTTTGTGTGTTTTCATTTTCCTCTCTTATATAAATGTCTGATTTTAAATGGATCTCTATTAATATTAATGGATTAAATAATCCAGTAAAGAAGGGGAGTCTGTTCAAATACTTGCAATTATATTAAGCTCAGATAGTATTTCTACAGGAAACACATTTACTTAATAAAGATGTAAATAAACTTTCTTTAAAGAATTATTTGGTTTTGGTAGGTTCTGGATTTTGAGCTAAAAGAAGAGGCACTCTCGTTTTATGGAAGAGCTCACCAGTAATGCCTAAAGTAAAAGATAAAAATGCTATGTTAAGAACTTTTTATAATTGAGTGGAACAGAAAACTATATACATTGGTGAACTCTTGTTGGATTCTAGGGGTTGGAGCTTAAGATGCAAAAAAATTACTTAGATACTATTTAGTATTACCTGAAAGATATTATCATCATGGCTGGTGATTTTAATTGTATTTTATCAAAGATTTGACTGCAGATAGAAAGCTGAGAATCACGTCTTCAGCTAAACACTTAGCTCATACATATCCTTTAAATTTATTAGATTTACACAATGCATTAAGATGAGCTAAGGAAAACAAACTCACTTCAATTTACCAATTATTCCTATAGAAATAGAACACAAACAAATACTGATACAATTTTTGTCTCAAACAATCTGTAACATATCAGAGAATTTTCAATAGTTTCATGTCCATTATCGGACCATAATGCTATAATCTTTAATATTATTTTAAAAACTGACAATCTATTACATCACAGATTACCAGCGTACATGATTAAATAAAGGATTCAAGGATTTGTATGTTAAATGATAAGAAAAAATTCCTAGAAATAAACATGAGTGGTGAAGTAACTGGCATTGTCCTGTGGGAGTCACTAAAGGCTTACTTAAATGGAAGAGTTACAAGTTGGTATATTACTCAAACAAGAGGATGGGACAAAGAACTGAATGCACTACATGGCAAAATAGACACACTAAAGTTAAATCTAAAAACAAATTACATTATCAGTCAGTTTGAACTTAAAGACTTAAATGCAAAATATGTTGAAATTCTAAATCAGAAAGTTTCAATAAACCTGGAATAACTTAAACTTTAGGGATATTCAGTAAACCTTTAAGCTTGCATAAACATACTCTTAGATGAAAGAAAATGAATAAATTAAATCATATCAAAGAAATTATAACACATATAAATAATAAAAAAGAAAGTAGAACAGATATTAAAGGTATTCTTGAGGGCTTTAAAATATTTTATGAAAATATAAATAATAATACAAATAACCTGCTTAATGATGATATAGCTGAAACTTTTCTAAGGGAAATATAAATAATAAATTAACAAGTGAACAAGTAAAAAATGACAGACCATTCACTTTAACAGAAATTAAAAAGTTAAAAAATAATAATGCTCCAGGATTAGATGGTCTTATGCCAGAGCTATATAAAATACTACTGGATGATGCAGTTAAAATATTAGAAAAGGCCTACAGAGAAATCAAAACAAGTACTGAAGTCTCCCATCATAGCAATATTCCCTTATATCACCTATTTTAAAACAAGATAAGGATCCTACAAAGTGTTCAACATACAGACTTCACTTCAGTTTTAAATGTGGACTGTATGATGTTCATGTCTATTTTAGCTAACAGAATTAATCTCATTATACCTAAACTAATTAACAATGATCAGACTGGGTTTATTTTAAATAGACAAGTACAGTATACTATAATAAGAATGCATACATTAATAGACTATGCTAATAAAAATAAAAAAAGAACCTTCTATCATTAGTCTCAATTTAGATAAGGCTTTTGACTTAGTTAATTGGTCATACCTGTTTAAAACATTTCAAGTGTATAATTTCTTAGTTGAGATAATTTCATTAATTTCTAAGTTATACAGTAACTCTTATGCTTATGTTAGAATAGGTTCTTTTTTTTCTAATTCCTTTACGTTACAAAAAGGCACAAAACAAGGCTGTTCATTATCACTTCTACATTTTGCATTAGCTACAGAACTCCTTGCTAATAGTATTAGATCCACTAAGAATATTAATGGTATCAAAATAAAAGAATAATTCAAACTAAAGATTCAGCTCTTTGCTGATGTTGTTTTACTAACAATAGAAAATATAGAAAATTCATTAGAACATATAATTAGTTCTATGAGTAAGTTTGAAGAAATTTCAAACTTAAGATTTAATCATATTAAAACAAATACATTATTAATTAATAAGAAATAAAAAAAAATCATACAAAATATTCTAACTTCAATTGGAATAGCAATCAAATGAAATACCTTGGTATCACCATTATGTCTAATAGTAAAGAAATGAAACAAACAAACTTTCAACAGGTTGTTGAAAAAAAATGTTAAGTTTAGTCACAAGCTGGAAAAAAATCTTCTTTACCATGGAAGAATGATTACTGCTCAATAAGATGGTAATTCTTCCCAAAATATTGTTTGTCTTACAATCTTTAGTACTATCTCCACCCAACAATTGATGAAGAAGAAAAATAATATTCTACTTGAGTATTTTTGGCATCCTAATAAACCAAGAGTTTCCTTTGACTGGCACAGAGAAGGTTGGGATAATGGTGGAATAGGATTCCTTGACATTCAACTGTATGCTACTTCAACAATTGTAAAAGTTACAGCATTGTGGATAAATCCATCTTATGATTCAAAATGGAAACAAATACATCAAGAAATATTATTAGTAAATAGTAAATATATCACAGCTAATCATAAACAAATAGTACCTAACAGTTTTATCTGGTTATAAAAATATTTTTGTGTATATGGTATTACACCCCCTTCTCAAAGTACCTATTTAAATAACATAATTTCCTCTTTCCAGAAGTTCACATATTCTAACCATTATATTAAAGACTTGATATTTTCTAAATTTCCAATTGCACATACAAATGACTGCTTAGAAACTTATAACTTCAAAAAATGCTAGTCTTGAAACAACAAGGTAATTTAATTTATTGGCATTAACTCTTAATTAGTACTGATACTGTTGAAAATTTAAGGTCCAAATACAATCAAGATTCTGAGAATTGGTTAATTTTACAAATATTTAGAGACTTTGTGAACACAGAGATACATAATATATTTAACCTAGATAAGAATTTGTTCCTCAAATTATTGGAATTCTGAATAAATGTCAGTAATAATGCAATGAAAAATATATATCTGTCACAAATTTATAAAATTCTTAAGTTAGATTTAAAATATTTAGACAATTCCTACTGGAACTACTCCTCAAAATTTAATAATGAAGACTTCTCTGAAGAATACAAGAAATTAATAATAATATCTACAGCTAAAACTACATCTTCATTGTATCGGAAAGTTTTCACTTGGAAATTTTTACAGAGAGCTTTTGTCACTCCTAACAAAATTACAATTATGTATAAATCAAATAGAATTAAATGCTAGAAATGTGATTCTGAAATAATAGCTGACTGGATGCATATGATATATGAATGTGAAGTCAACTCCCCTTTTTGGAAAGAAATTAATAACTTTATTCAAGTTATATGGTCAGATATATGTAATATGTCTAACTTTTTAGTTTTTTTAATGCTCTGATTCCTGAGATAATTCCAAAAACCCAAGTACCTCTTCTTTGGTCCACTCTTGCTATAGCCAGAAAAGTAATTACTAAAAATTGGAAAAACAAAGTTGCCACTCTAGTGCTGAATTTATTAGTATGGCAAAAATTGCAGTAGTGAATTGCATACTATAAAGATTAGAGCTTCTAATATTATACATTCATATAAATCTTGGCTTAAACTTAAAGGCATGTTTGAAAAATATTAATTGTTAATGTACAACTTTGATGTATTGATCAGCTCTGGACCTATGTAAATAGTTATTCATTTGTTTTATAATTGATTTGTTTATTTATTGTTCTAAAACTAAATGAAAAAAGAAAGAAAATGTGAGAGTAACAGACAAATGCAGGTTCTGTAAAACAGAACTGTAAACAGTCGTGCCCTTCAGTATACAGGCCATTTACCATAAGTGTATCACACCTAGTAAAAAGATGTATAACACTGTAGTAAGACGTCTGCATTGAGGATTGTGCAAACACTACAATATAGAAGTAGCTGAGATACATTGGAAACATGAGCCACAAATTATTATATAGTATGATGAAGGTTATATCACCTGGTATCATCCATTAGCAACAGTTAAAAATGGATGCATGAAAACCAGATATAACAGTCCATGAAAAAATACAAAATTAGCATTGATAATTGAAATTGATAACCCAGTGATTATAGTGCCTTATGTACAGAAAGACACAAAATCATAAAATACCATGATTTGCAAGGAAAAGTGAGAGCATTGTGGAAAAAAGATACCTGGACGGTTCCAATAGCAGTATGATCAACAGTACTAATAAGAAAGAATTTACAATCGTACTTTATTATGCTACCAATACATGTAACCCCATATGAATTACAGACAGAGCAATTCTGGGCACTCTAGGCTAATGTCAAAGACGGAAACAATACTAATTTCATGAACTCTAATTGTACCCTGACTTAGGAATCGGTTCATTCCTATCATGGTATTAGGAATTCAAAACACTTGGAGAAATTAAACCAATGAAATAATGTAGTACTGACCTTGGTAGCTAGGGCTGAGTTTTTCCTTATACTACTCACATGTGCTTGGCTGAGGGATAAGAGTTCCATTTTATGCTGTGGCTCCTTATCCTCATATTCACACTTATGTCTTTCTTCACATTTCTTCTCCCTCTCTACCTCTCCAGTGACAATATCCCTTAACTGTATTCATAGTATGTTGCCACGGATCAGACTGCAAGTTTGATGCCAAGACCTCAGTTACTGGTCATTGATTTAATGAGCCAACCAACAAATGGCCAAACAGTTGCTTTCTTCAACAGTGCAGGTAGCGTCAGTCTCATTAATGTTGTGAGAATACCCTTTACTAGAAAATTAAGACAACAGCCACAGTATCTGTAAAAATGAGCAAATGAAAACTCTAATTATAAAATATCTGATTTCACATACAAAACTGTATTATAGTTTCACATAGAAAGGAAAATAAAAGGTTTCATACTGACAGACTGTTGACAGAAAAACTCTAACCGCATTTGTAGATATTATTTCCAATTACTTATGGTTGCCCACTGAAGCCTTAGGATATAAGTAAAGTACAAAACATTGACTTAATCTACAAATTGGAATCCCCATACTTCAAATAATAGTAAAAAAGGGTAAGTTAGAAAGAAAATGCACAGAAGTGTCCCTGGTCTGTAAATAATTATTTATTGTTACAAATATTTCCAAGTCCAAATAACAGCCCCAGACAGCAAGAAGGAAAACAAGCAGCAGCCAGTCTGATACAGTATACTCCATGGTTGTTAGTGATATTTCAAAGACCAAATAATCTGGAACAAGAAAAGGGGAAAACATAATGACTCTGATGTAGTATGCTCCACAGATGTTAGAGAAATTTCAGACATAAATGGAATCTGTCTTTCCTTTTGACACAATAAGGATTCTCAGACAGTTGTGTTTCATAATGATATAATATGGTATGTGAAGAAAGCCATAAGTAGACAGTTTTATGTTATTAAAAGAAAACATATCTACATTTTACATATTCAATGATATACACAATTTACATTTTAAAATTCAAGACAATTTGTGTCATCTGACACTACCCAATCAGAAAGTTGAAAGAAAATGTGAATATATATTAATTTGCATTTTCTAAAGATAAACAGTGAGTAATAGTTGTTGAGGCTTTATTTGTGGCTACAATTTTCACCATTTTGTCAGGTCATCACAATTTTTAGATGGTATAAATATTTGTAAGCAGTCTAATGTAGCTTGATGGTCTGTGGAAGAAGGAAAAATGCAAGTAATAGTCAACAGTAATTCATTGGTTAAGGTTTCTAACTCAATCCTCCAGTCTAAAGTTCAGTCCTGACCTGCAATTATGCTGTTTGTATGATGTTTGTATGTTTTAACCATATGTGTGGGTTTTCACTTGAAAATCCAGTTTCCTGTCTAAAACATGCTGGTTGATTCGTTACCCTAAACCAGTCTTGCTATGTTATTTCTCATATCATCAGTCTGAGTCATTGATGAAAAGGGCCGACTAATGATTGGTTAACTTACCTGGTTAAGAAGTAAATAAAACTCAGTGACATCAGTTTACTGTTAACATGAATGCAGTTTTTTAATAACCAGGTAAATGCACAGATCAGGTACATCCCTTTTAGTTAGACAGCCTGACAGTGCAAAGGGAATTCAACCAGGAATCCATGACAATGAGTGGCAAAAATAAAACACCATTAGCAGGACCATTATTTCAAACAATCCAACCATACCTCTCACCTGTCCAGATTTTTGCTTCATATTTTTGGTTTGTGGGTCTATATTATATGCTGGAAGGTTTAAAACTTCAACTCTCATATGATTGACACCATATGAGCAAAGTTTTAAAACTTTGAACAAATAATATAAATTTGAAAAAAAGCTTACCTGAATGCTCTGGGTAGGGGGCAAGCCCACCTGCACCCCCCGCACTCCCTGCTAATTAAATATACCAACTCCGAGATCACACTGCATTGAAGTAAAGAGAAATATTCCCTACAGCAATCTCCGCTGAAACTTGTGAGCTTTCAAAAGTTTGCTCATATGGTGTCGACCATATGAAACTCGAACTTTTGAATGTTCGAGATTTCTAATGGAACCCTTGGTTTGTTCCTCATAAAAGTTTTGATTTTCTGGATTTTTGTGGCAAATTTGTGAAGAGTGAATTCACTAAATAATGACAGGCTTTTGCATTTCAGACTTCATATCCTTCAGAAAATGCATGGTAACACAAGACCTTTTATTCTAGCAACTTTCTAAGTTTATAACAGCAATATTTAAAATTTGTCCCTAATTTTAGGGCTTTGTTCCCGCCATTATTTTTGCCTTCGTCCAGATTGTTTGTGCTAAGAGGTTGAGAGCTATGACTCCAACATGTATGCCATGAAGTAGACATCACTTATCTGTTTCTGTTATGGCAATGTGTAGGACATGCTGGATTACAAAAGCCACACTTTTTATCTTACTGTTCCTCTGACTGCCAACACAGTGGCTTCTGTATCTGCTGTCACATCTGCATTGTTAAAGGAAATATTTTGCAGTGAGGCATCACACAAATGAAGGGAGGGATGGTTTCCTTTCATTAATTTCTTTTTTTTGTGCATTGTGAAAAGGTAGCAAACCAAAGACTTCAGTAAAAAAGAAAAAAAATAGCAGTTTACGTAGTATGCAAATTGTAAATTACAATGAACCAGGATGGAGCAAAAACAGCAAATTTAGCATCATCCTTTAAAGAAAACTGGATGACAGGGAGGGAGAGAAAGAGCAAGAAAACTAGGGAGCACAGCATGATGTAGTGAATTTATATTTTTTAACATTTTACTAGATGCTGGAATGGGGAAAGTTTAGAAGCTGGACAATGCATAAAGAAGTGAGTAAGGGCTCTCACTAACTGCATAGAGGAAAACCAATCTACCAATGTTATGGAAATGCAAAAAATAATTGCTTGCTAGACTGGTGTAGTCTTTTCTTTATTTTCTTTAAAGTAGCTCTAAACTAGTGTCATACATTGTCACTTTTGGATTCTATGTTCATCGGTATGCACTAGGGAAATATCTCATGGAGCTGTCTGTCATACTGGCCCAAATGGGCTCTTAGTAAATTTTTCTTCCTATGTAACTGTTAAATTAACAAACAAGAACAACATCCTGATGCAGCAGACTGAGTGAGTGTATCTGCCACCTGTTGCTGATCCCTTCCTCCCTGCCTTCTGTACCAGCATATCCTTAGCAACCTCTATGACCTCTTTAAATATTTCCAGGTGTTTTATGTAATAATTAATTTTTTCTATGTGTTTTTTTATCCTGGTAAGTCAGTCTTAAACTGCGTTTGGCATAGTAATCCAGACTGCCGCAGTTTTTGTCTGGCTACTTTTTCCTTTGATGGTAATTGTGTGTGGTTTAGATTTTTTAAATATTTCAGCAATTGCACACTCATGATTCCATAGACACCACACTCATATTCTGTGACTCTATAACAAGGCCACCTTGTTTGCTGATCTAGACAGCTAATCTTCTGACAGTGCTAAGCAGTTTGTGGTTCCCCACCCATGCTCAGCAACACAATTTGACTTTCACTCTATTTTCCTTGTACTAAAGATTTTAATCTTACTAAGAATTAGCAGTGTAAATCAGGCTGTATCCAACTGCAGTTTGTAGTGTTCTTCTAACCTGCCTATAGTCATCACTATAATCTTGTATTTTAAATGCACATGCTTACAATTGCAAGAGAACCAAGTGTTGTAGCTACAGTATAAATAAACCATTGCACTCTGTCCTGGGTGTGGCTGTACCTGTTCTAGACATTCTTTTTCTCTCTTATTATAGCATAACAGAGTTAAAAATAAATACTGATTTATATGTCATGATTGCAACATGCTGCACTGCACGGCTACATCCATTACTGTTATATGGCTGAACCATTCACTCATTGTTCTATTCTGATGGAGGGAATGCATAGCTCTTAACCAATAAGAAATAATCAGGGACAATCAGAGACACTTTTGAAACATTTGCACTATTAACTTGAGACAGTGTCAGAATAAGATACTGTAAATTAATGCACATTTTCTGAAGTAAAAGAAGTCTATAAAATAATTATGTCCATTATTTATTTAGTGTAATTTACAACCTTTACTCCAAAAGTTACCAGTTTTAGGAGGGATTAAGATGAACAGATTTAAAATTTGAGACAAAAATCATTGACATCCAAGAAAATCAGATACAGTTAAGAGGTATGAGGAGCTGTCTCTCTTAACATGTCATGTCAGTGAGTGATGTCACAAGAAAATATTTGCATGTCCTAGTGAATAATGACTAGGGCAGAGCTAGTCAGTAAGAGGGTGCAGCAAACACCAAAAAAGTAGCAGTACATTGCTGGCAGAAGCTCAGCAACTACTGTTACAAGTGTTAACTTTATATGTAGTGGAGATGGGAGAGGTTACCTTGACTTCTTCAAAGCACTACTGTTCTTATTTGTTTGCTCGAGCATTTGGGCTCAATGTATGATTTCTCATATTCTTATTACTTGCAAAATATGGTTGTGATGGTCCCTACTTTGGGCCAGTAATCAAGTAGCCTCAGTCTTCACCAGTGATGCGGTGAGGGATGGCCACTAGGAACAGTAATGGATTCAAACAGTATTTTCAGATGCAGCTCTCTGCACCAAGCACAATTTCCCTTAAGAGCACACAGGGAGTGCCCTCCAGACCTGGGGTTGGACTGTCTTTCTCTGTACATGCTCCAAACAAGACTCCACACTGACCACATTGGAGCTCTGTGTCCCTGTTCCCAGTAGCTCACACACACACACACACACACACACACACACACACACACACACACACACACACACACACACACACACACACACACACATATACACCTGGGAAAGGCTGCCAAAGATTTACTAGATGTGCCCCCTCTTCCCAGACTGTGAAGTAATTGCACTGCCACCAGTCAGCTACTCTAAGGCTGTTACAAGGGCACCCAGTTATACTGAGTAAAATTAAAACTAATACAAATGGTAGAGTTTGACCAATGTAGCAATGCTTTCAGGAGTAGCCACAGTGTCACTAAAATAAGCATAAGTACTCTCAAGATGTTGAAAGTATTCTGTAAAGGACCAGCCACAATGAAAGTTACAGAAATATTTAAAAATAAATAACATAGAAAACATTGGAATACTGAATATCTAGTTACAATAAACACCAGAGTTTCAATCACAGGAGATATAAAAAAATGCTGGTCTGCATTTGTGTGAATCTGTCTGACTAATACATAACTAATCTCACTATATTTTCCTGACAGACTAAAGAATTACTGTTCCCTGGTTACGTACTAAAGCAAGGCAAGGTGAAGTGTGAGGTTGTGTGAAATATCTGAGAGAGATCTTTCTTGTCAGGTTTCAAAGTGCTACTGTGAGAGTTCTGGAATATCTCTCACTAATATCTAAAAAATCATTTCAGTGTTGGTTATAGAATGACATTACATCTGGTCACCTGACTCTGTACAGTACACACCCAGAGCTTTGCTAAGATCTGTTGCAGCATCTGAAAACTATAAGACAATTTCAAAAACATCTACCCTTCCAGGTTAGGAATTAGTTCACCCATCAGGATAATACAGTAAGATTCCTAGTCCTGGTTTTCCTAGACATTGTTGTCTCTGGCTGCAATCAGACCTGAAAGATAAAATCTTTATGGCCTAAACCAACCCATTTAATTTTCAACTTGTTTTGAAAATTAGCTGGACTGAGATTAGCATATTCCCTTCCAGAATTATCTGTGAAAACATATACATTTAATCAGTTATAATAATACTGTCTGACATACATGTATATCTATTTTCTGTCCTGCAGGACTCACTGTTAATGCATTTTTAACACAAGGAACTTTACAAATACATTTTAACACAAGCATCTGTACAAATCAGTGTGATAGTCAAATGACATAAAATTCCTTGCAAAATTCCACCTAGCTATGCTGGCATATAGGATCATAGAGAGTTACAACCCTAACCAAGAGTTTAGCCCATGTTTAGACAAGTCAGCACTCAAAGCCCCAACCCAGCAGGAACCCAGGTGGAATCCCAGGGGTGTATTTTCTGTTTCCATCCAGTTATCCAGGTTGTGCTTAAAAAGGGATAATGAGGTACTCTGCTTGATGTGGAGAGGGAGCCTTTTCCACAGATGGGGGAGTCTCTGGGACACAAATCTGTCCTGCCAACAAGTCCTATTGATGTCACAGACCAGGTTGAGGTTGCACATGTGGGCTACCCGAGGGGAGCTTGACATGTGGATATGTAGCAGTCCCATCAAGGTGGGATCTGAGATTGCTTTGTATGCCAGACAGAGGTCACCTCTGAGGAGTCTGCATGAAACTGAGTAGAGGGACAGGGCTTTCAGCCTATCTGTGTAGGGTAGATGTTTGAAGCCCTGGATTCTCTTGGTGAGGAACCTCTGTGGTCTGTCCAGCTGCTGCATGTGCTTTGTGAGGTACATGCTAAAGGGGGCATTATACTCAGTAATTGGCCTTATAAGGGAAGAATACAGGGATGTTATGACCTCCTTATCCATGGATGAGATACCCTTACTTATGAGGTGGGCCATGTAGAACGCTTCCTGCGCAAAAGAAGAAATATAGTGGTCAAAAGTCAGGTTGCTATCAACCTGGGTGTCCAAATCCCTCATGACTGATTGCATGTTTAGGACATTGTTGCTAATGTGATAATATGTGGGGACATCACTCTCCCCAAAGGGATGATGATGCATTTTTTGGTATTCAGCTTGAGGCCATGTTTCTGGCACCAGTCATTTGTTTGGGTGAGACCCTCTTGGAGGATGTACACATCACTTGGGAAATTGATGACCACGCCCAGCTTGCAGTCATCTGTAAACTTGGTCAGCTATAGCCCACTGGTTTTGGCCTGCACCTCAGAGACATATATCCCAAATAACAGAGGCCCAAAGACCATTCACTGGGGTAAGCCACTTGTTATGGGTCTATTGCTTCAGGTGGCTTCCCTATTTTGATTAGGTGGGTTCTATCAGTGAGCCAGTTTGCTACACATCTGATAACATATGGATTGATGCCTAGCTGAGAGAGTTTATCTATTATGCCTTAGTGGGGAACAGTGTCGAAGGCTTTGTCCAGGTCAAGGTAGGTGGTGTGCACCATCTTATCCCGTCCATGGCTTTGGCGAATGTCTCAAAGAAGTCAGCCAGATTTAACAGACATGACCTTCCCTTGACAAAACCAAACTGTGAGGGGTCAAGTGTTTGGAGGTTGCCAATGTCCCTGTTAATGAGGTCCACGATAATCCATTCCATAGCCTTGCAGATCAGGCTAGTTAGGCTGATGGATCTATAATTACCCAGATCTGTGGATGCTCCACCTTTGCATAAAGGGATGACAGTAGCTGTCCTCCATTCAGCTGGGACAAAGCCAGTACTCAGGCTTTGGTTGAATAGAGTGCCTAATGGTTCTGGGAGTTTATGCCTGACTTCATGTAGGATGCAGCCTGGGATGTTATCGGGTCCCAAGGAGGCTGTATTTTTTGCCTTTGAGAGGGCAGTGATGACCTGGTCCATGGAGATAAGGGGGGCAGGTAGTGGGGATTTCCTGATTTACTGATGGGGAGACAGAGGGGTGAAGTTTTCACTGAATCTGTCAGCCAGTAGTTTGGCTATATCTATGGCATTTGTATATGTGATGTTCTTGACCACCAGTTATGAACAGATCTGGGTGCTTCCTTTGAGACTGCGGACATATGTGAAGTAGGCCTTATAATTGTCTCTAGTAGATGTGGCTAATTTTGACTCGAAGTTGGCTTTAGAGGATTTCACTAGTGCTCTTATTTGCTTGCTCAGGCTAAAGAGAGATTGCTTCCAATTGGACACTTGCTCCTTCTTGCTCCCGGACAGCAATTGTTATATAGTTTATTTATTGCAGATGTCCACCAGACAAGTTTACTCTTCCTTGTGGAGGATGATTTTGTCCTGTTGGGTATTCCTGATTCCATACATCTATGTAAATGTTCGTATAGTACTTTGGTGTAGATATGGACATTGATACCAGTTCCTACAGGGGGGAGGGGGCTGCAAAGCTGTTTATACCATCCCTTAGGAAGTTGTAATCAGTGTTGGAGAAGTTTTTTTGTTTGACCCTAGCTAGAGGGGGGTCAGGGGAGATGGTGACTTTGAAAGTGACCGCTTTATGGTTGGATCTTATCAGGGAGGATGATAATGGTAGGGGTGCTGCAGTGGTTACTCATGTTGGTTAATACCAAGTCCAAGATATTATCACCTCTTGTGGGGTATCGACTAGCTGTTCCAAGGCATTTGCATTGATAAAATCAAGGAATCTTTGGACATTTGTGTTCTGGCATGAGTAATTTTTCCAGTCTATGGTTGAGTAGTTAAAGTCGCCCAGGATCAGAGTAAAGGGTTGAATCTTGAAATATTCAAAGAGGTCCAGATAGAGAGAGAGTGGGCATCTTGAGTCAAATTTGAGGGCCTGTAGCTAGCTATGATTTGAATAGGGGTCTTGTCAACAGTTAACTGCACCTGGAGTGTCTCCTGCGAGTTGTGCTGTTTGACCAGCCTGGAGGTGTGTGGGTCTTTAATATATATTGAAACTCCACCTCCTTTGCTTTTGCTGCCCACAGTTTGGGGTTTGAATGTATGCTAGGATGAGTAACCAGATAAGGCTGGGGTGCTCTCTGCAGCTTTGACCCAGGTTTCTGTGACTGCACAAATGCCAGCATCTTCCAGGGTTAAGAATGCTTGCAATGATTGCTGTTTCATGTTTAGACTCCTAGCGTTTAGCATCATGACCTTTAGTTTGCATTTTGTTGAAATTTTTATGTTGGTAGTATCGACCTCATGACTTTTCCTAAAAAAGGCACAGTGAGACAGATGCAGGCCATCTCTATCAAAGGATTGTGGTCTGTCGATCATATCTTCCCAGGCTGTCAGGTACTTGGAACAGATGCACTACCTACTCTCCCTGGCAGAGACAGCAGTACCTCATATCATCACAATGATAACAATGTATTTAAGCTCATAATCTGTATATTTTTAAATTCCAAAATTGACAGGTCATGGATTAATGACCATTTTGTTTCTTTAGTATGAATGCTAAAGGGCAGATGGGGGTGTAGAGGAAAACCAATTACTTTTCATCAAACTGCATCAGAAACACTTGCCATCAGTGAGGATAATCATACAACTTCATGTCACTGTAATAAAGATTTTTTTAAATAATTTTGTTTTACTTTTCATCAGTGTGTGGTTGAAGTCATTTAAGTGCATGATTATCCACATTTATGGCACATATTACTTCAATTTGCAGGTGCAGATTGGTTTGACTCGTCTAGTCTCCACTTGAAAACTATGTCACTAAATTAGTGACAAAGCAGACAGTGTTCTCAAGATGCATCTGAAAATGGCACTTGTAACGAGTGGGTTACTTTTAATAAATGGATGAAAAATGGGATAGTTATATTAGAAACTGAACCATTGCAGAAACAGTTCAGAATTGAGGTTAATAGGCAACACTTTTGAAGGAGTTTAAAGCTCTTTAATGTGAAGTCATAAAAGTCCTCATATTCAATGTTTGTGTCAGCAATGCACTTTACAGTCAGTTTGTATTCTTTGCAAATCTTTCAATTTTACTTCTTATCTAAGATGAACTGTGATGCTGAGATTTCTAAAACCATTATAACCAAATGCAATCATATTTAGCAGAAAGAAATGGCATTTGATAAGAACTTTCAAATTTTTCTTTTGTGTATGGGGAGAAGTTCCTAATTGCATGCTACATGCTGCATCTCCTCACACCTTTACTTCTTATGTTTAGCTCAGCAGATTCTGCAGATCATGGAGTGGGAGAATGCACTATAGCAGTGGCATGTGAGCCTTTCATTTTGTACTGCTGGTAGTACAATTATTCAAACTAGTGTACTGCACTCTGATTCTGGCAGTGGAGGATGCTAAATGTGCAATGTCTTCCATAAGACAATAAGTCCAGCATGTGCATTTGATTGCTTAAGTGCTATTACTTTTGACTCCCTAGTGTGTGTCAGCAAAGTAGTTACTAACAATGGAAGTCTTAGTTCATCCTTTATTAAAACAGAGTGGGATAATTCGGTACAAGAGATGTTTGAGATATTGTCCTCTACAACTACTCTATGGGTAGGGGTAGCATTTCAATGTATGTGTGTGTGTGCTACAGTATTCTGGGAAAGCTTTCTTTGATGTACCAACACTGTTTAAAGTTACTGCAGAATCTCTGTTGTTTGGGGTCCTGCACCACGCAATCTGCCAGCATTTTCAAAATCCTTTTCTTTAACAGTAATTTAACAATTTCCCTAAACAAATGAAATCAAACTTAATAGGCTTATATTTCTGGTCTCTGTATTCCTCGCAGGCTAAGGAAGAGAAATCAAATTTCTCCTATTCCATTTGTCATAAACTTTGCCTTCTTCCTATGATTTGTTCAAATACTTTGAAATTGAACTGAAAAAATGAACCAGTGATACAACAAACATTCTCTAGCTGGGTATTGATGTGCAGGTAATACCACTGATACAGAAGTCCACTGCTTGTCTGCTTCATGGCAGCATATTAAGCTGCTGTAAAACTCAGACAGCTTGTGAATGTGTGTGTGTGTCTGTGTGCACGCGTGCGCGTGCATAAAAGCATAGGCAAAAGAGAGAACGAGAGAAAGAACATTGCCTGGAAGAGGCAGTCTATCAGCATGGATTAATTAAACATTAACAGGTATGAAACTCTTAATGCCTGGCATTACTGACAGAGTTTAGTCCTCAGTGATTTACCAGTAACACAGAGCAGCAGTGTGATCAAAAGCAGGGACAGTAAATGGAAGGAAAGGAGAGATGGGGTGCTGTGGGACACGAGAGCTGCAATATCTTGCATTTTTATGATTTATTTTTTATTATTTTGGATAACAAATCTGAGTATGAAAGTGGCTGTAGTTGTGTATGTGTGCTTGTTTCAATGTATAAGTGTGTGAGTCTAATGTATTTCTGAAGGTGAGTGTATCTGTGTATATGACTGTCTGTACTTCTGACTGTGTGTGTGTGTGTGTGTGTGTGTGTGTGTGGACATTAAATATTTACACAGCTTATATTCTGGATGTAAGATATTCTTCCAACACCAATTACATCTATTACAGTAAGTCTGAAAGAATAGTCAGAGAAACTACTTTAGTTCAAATATATAAAAAACATATATATATTAAACCCCCCTCAAAAAAAACAAAAACAAAAAAAACCTCAAAACAAAACGGAAAAACAAATACAAAACAGCTTAACAGGAAGCCCATTGTCTAAGTGCAATTATGGCCTCTAGGGTGTGTGATATTGTGTAATTAAATCCCTTCCAGGGGTGTAGAGGCCCTCTGCCTGTGGCATCAGGGCTCAGAACACTCCTGGGCTTGTGTTAGTTACATGATAACAGACACCCTTTTAGGCATTATTGCTTGCATATAAAAATTATATTTTAGATGTAAAATATTTTCTCCAACAATTATTACATGTGCTATTTCCTCCAACAACAATGACATATGCTACAACAACTTGAAACTTTAGTCTGAGAAACTTTTTTACATCAAAAATATAACAAAAAAGTACATACTAATAAAGAAGCAAATATGAAGCAACTGACTGCCCATTATCTAAGCACAATAATGCCCTTCAGGGTGGGTGTTACTGGTGAAATAATGTTCTTTCTGTGGTATAGAGGCCCTCCACTGTGGTATCCGGCCTCACAACACCGCTGAGCTGTGTTAGTTCCCCAGTAAGATTCAGCCACCCTGTCAGGCATTACACCTTGTTTGCTTGGTGTAATGTTAGACGACAGCACACAGGGAAAGAATGTGAGGTATATTGTATCCTGTATTATCTGTGAGGCACTTAAATGTCTGTGCATGCTTTTACCAAGGTGGCATAATGCAGGTCATTATATTTAGTAAGGGGTAGAAATGAGTGAAACACCCTGCTTTGGAGTATGAGGGGCTTGCCCAATAATATCCAGGACTGGCTTTGTTAACCTTCTTTCAAAATTTCAGTTGTGTCCCACTGATTAAATGGGACTTGATGATACCAACAATATTCACTTAAATGTTCTTAAAAAAACAAAACAAACAAAACAGTTTTTTACAAGTGCAGACTGGCATACATACAGTTAAAAAGTTATTGTCTCCTAATTTTATTAGATCATACAGTGCACTGTATAAGAGTGAGTATTAAACTATCCTGACTTGATCTTTTTATAAGTAAACCTTAAAACACTATAGGGGTAGTGACATTTGTAGGCAGGGTCAAATTGAGGTCAGAATGGTTTCCAGGAAATGGAAAAGCTGTAATTATTCTCAAAGTTACAAATATAAGACCTATCACAAATATAATTATATAGTGTTATTGTGACTTCAGACTTAAATGATAATTCTTTATGTATTGAAGTAAATTTCTCATTTTATTCAAATACGACATAAAAGTAACATTAAAATTATTTAAATGTAAAGATGCAGCTGTTCTTTTCCCTGTGAAGTTAGGTGCTCAGCCTAAGAATATTTTATACTATTATCATACCCCAAAAGTCTCCTGAGACTATATAAACGCATTTTGGAGTTGCAACATTTTTTAATACTGGGATGAAATAACTAGAAGCAGTCATGGATTAAAATATATTTCTGTCCTTAACCCTGTTGAAGCAATGATGCTGCAAGATCACCTGTGGCAGAATCAAATGTTCCTAAAAAATGCAAATTGATTAAATTGTTTGTTATATAAATATTTAAATAATCCTAAGCAGTTCCATATAGGAATTAATTATTCATCGTAAGAAAGCCACCACAACAAAGTCTATGTTCTCATCTTTTGACTGAGGGAATACCAGTTTATTTTAGCAAGAAGTTTCTAGATTATAATATGAAAGGTTAATATTTTCTAAATCCATTCTGTATCCTTCACTAATAGCTTCATGAACCCACCCATCTTTACACTTAAACTTGCCTCACTGAGAATCATATGGAAGCCTCTGTGGAAACTCAAACCTGACTATCTATGCTGAAAAGATTTCTCCAATTTTTCAGGTTCATAGGTACTAGGCTAGCTGCCATTGTTGGCATTTTAAGCCTATCCAGTTTTTGAAGGTTGAGAATCAAGCCATGTACCTTGTGTCTGTGAGGTAAGCACCTTACCCATTATGCTATCTCCAAACCTTTAAGGCTTTATCTTACAGTTACTGCAAATGCCAATATTAAACTTGTCACTTTTCTTATTAACTGATTAATCAAAGAGGGGAAAATATCAATGCTTTGTAAAAAAAAAAAAAAAAAAAAAAAAGCCATTGCTTCCTCTGTGAAAGGTCATTCATCACATGGAATAAGTAACAGTAAATATATTTTTCCCAGTTGTCCTGCTCCCCACTATATAGAATTATAGAGAAGTGCATATGCTAGCAACAACATAATTTTGAAGAAAAAGTCATCATCTCTGATTACCAGCAAAATCTATACCCCTAACTTATGAAAAGGGTTGTACAGAACATTTTGAAAGTGTCAGCTGACTGATGGCAATTTCACTGAGTGCTGAGTGATCTAGGAAATTTGGGCAAAACAATTTTTTCGCCAAATGTGAAATTCTGCTTTTGCTTCACCGTTGTGCGACCTTGGAGTAGGTATATTTAAGTCTGAGGAGAGATGCGAGAAACAATTAACTTTGAAGGTTACTGACAATTGTTTTGGTCCATCTGGAAGAAATGATAGTTAGCGATTGACAGGCATTAATCCTGAACATCTGCAGACATGGCTAAACCTTGGCAATGTATTTGGTGCAATATTCTTCAGTAGACTTTGAATTCATATAAGCTTCTGATATCATCAGTGATGACCCGCTACTAAAGAAATTAGGAAAGTATGAGCTGTCATTCATAGTACAATTTGTTGGTTTTATTCCCTTCTGCCTGTTGCTATTGGTCCTCTACAATCACTGTGATCCTTCATTCATTCCCCATGAGGTGAGATGATAAAAGAGGCTGTTACCCACACAATCATTGTGGGGATATGTATCATGTCCATAACTGTCCACTGGGGGCTGAAATGCATAATCCCAGATGCAAGAGGCTGCAATGTCTTCTTCTATGAATGTGCTAATTACCATACATGTCCTGTGAATGTTACAGTATGAATGAGATCTGGCAGCACCTGGTTCATGTCAATTGTCCATATATTGCATGATATGCACCTGTTTCTCCAGTAGGTGCCTACACTGCAGTAGCTTGGACTGCCTCCCACCCCCAAGGTGGTTGAGCTGGAATTGGCTGTTCAGTCCTACTCTCTCCTTCAGACCAGGTTCTCTAGGGACAGAGCCACTACCTACTCTTATGTTATCTGGGTCATAGTCAGGGCTTTATCCCTCTGTGCCACACAACTGTGTACTATCAGCTGGTTATCTAGTTATCTTGAAGGAAGGCAGGAACCAGTCTGTGAGATGATAAAATGCTCTTCCCCTCTTTTTTTCATCTTCGTTCTGGACCTGTCTCATTTTTTTCTTCTTTCTGGACTCCAGTGGCTCCCTGGCCAACAGTCATGCATCTCAACCCCATTCTTCCTCTGACTTAGAATTTTAGCTGACACACAAACATGCACCATTCCTAAGGAGGAGGTCCCAGGAACAAAGATCATACACTTCATATGCAAGGCAGAGGAACTCGGCTTGTCTCATTATGATGTCATCTGTTGTAACTGCTGTGATTTTTTGTATGCTAGGTCTACAACCCTCCCCTGTGCACCAGCAAAAATGGTGCAATTACTGCTGCGCTGATCCAAGATAGATGCATTCTTCTGCCTACTTGCTATACTTGGCTGAAGTACAAACATTCCTTGCTTGGGTTCCTGCTGCAGTGTGCCCAAATATATGGCAAGTGCTTCCAAACTTTAACCCAGTGAATACCTCTAATTGGACTTAACTAACCCCCATTCCTTCCTGGCTGGCCCCTCCAGTGCCTGGGAAATTATTTAAATGCAAATTATCTTTGCTGCAGTCAGGATTTTATCCTGCTACTCCATACAGCTGTTTTGCTAACCCCCCCACTGATCAGTGTCCTTAGGTGCTGTATGGGGTTTAATTCCAACTTGCTTAAACATTTTGATGTTACAAAGGTAGTGGAGTGTGCAGATTACTTGACCTTACTATATTCATTGTCATTATTATAAGATGTTAGAAAAATACTTCGCACTGATTTTAGCTTTGGTTAGTCTTATCTAAACAAGTTTAAGCTGTTTCTAAATATAGACAAAATTGGAATGTATAGTCTTAACAGAGTAAGTAATGTCTAATGACTTTATTTTTCACTATTCCTTTAAATATTCCAATGAACATGGGAAATCAGTTACGTTTCAGGTACTGTTTAAGACAACTGGCTGAAATTTGCCCTTCATATGCATGCAGTAGTACTGTGTATCAGTTAAAAACAGGGCTAAAGCATCTATGAGCAACTGAAGTCATCTGTACACTGCAAGCATGTTATCATTCTGAATTTTTTATTTTCATTAATTGCACTGATAAATTTACAAGCCTCTCTGCTTTGTAAGTGAAGCAGTCATATGGGAGAATTACTAGGTTTGTACCCAGCCAACACTCTGCCTTGAAGAACATAAAGTAAATCAATAGAATTGGAATCTTGGAATAATGACTCTAGTTTGCCTGTAAATTGCATCCCCAAGTTTATGGCTTGACACATTCTGCACATAATTTAAGATTAACTGATTATAAGTAGGTAAAAATCCTTGTTGCAACATAAAATAATTTTTACACTCCTGCTTCACAGTAATTGCAGGTAGACTTTGGAACAAACTTCCTTTATCAGTATGACAAATACCCAACAAAATTGTGTATTTAACTGTTTACCCAGGCGTCAGACAGCTGGACTGGGATCTGGATTTGTAGCTGTTGTGTAACTTGAGCAAACGATATCTTTTATATTATTCCGTGACTTAACTCAGTATTTTTATAAATTGTACTTCCTGTCTGGCTTAATTTCCCTGTTAATCTGACCATAATGGCATAATAACTTGAGTTTTTCTGTCTAAGCCATCATTATAAATTAGATATATCCAGCTATATACATAGAGACTAATAGACAGAAAAACAAATACATGTGTACATAACTACATAGGAACCTTAATGACCAACTCAAATGAGCTGTAGACATAGGGCATCCGCACATTGCTCAATGACTGTTTCCATTTCTTTTCAAGTTACTGCACAAGAAAGAACAGTATAAAGCTCCCATGTATTTCACTGACATTACAGCAGCAGGCACAGGCCTGCAGAAGATATAGTATGACATAACGGTGACTGCAGACCAAAAACTACACACTACTGGGGCCATGTGACCTAACTACTAGCTACAGAACATAGATCAGGCAAAGGAAGAATCATCATTGCAAAAAATGGGGAACAGCTGCATGTGGGGAGTTTTAAAGGCTTCTAGGCTAACAAAATGGCAGTCATGTCTCTTTGAGTTTTGGATCAAGGAAAAGGGTTTTAGGAATTTCTGGTGAGGATGAGCTGTAGAAGTGATGCCCCTTTGCAAGGGCAGACCCACCATGGACATTGGAATTTACAGACCCATCAGCCTTATGAGTCCTACCTGTAAAGCCATAGAGTGCATCATTATTGACCTATTAAAACACAATATCAAAAACCTGATTAGGCTTTTCCACAGCAATTCAGGGTAGGTCATACCTACTAAGTATTGTGAGCTTTTTTGAAAAGGTCACACAGCTGGTGGACAGTGGGCACAATGTCCATTTTACCTATCTTGATTTGGCCAAGGTATTTGCCATTATATCACATGACAAAGAAGAAGAAGAAGAAGAATTGTAAATTAGTTTTTGGCATTAAATACTGGCTCCTTTGTGGATGGATAGCAAATTGTCTCATGGACAGAAAGCACTCTGTCAGAGTTAGTGACTCCTTATCATACAGAGACAAGATGACCAATGGTATCCTCCAGCTATCTGTGTTAGGCCCTGTTCTGTTTGCAATTTGTTTCTGCGGCCTCAGAGATAATAACACTGCCTTCTGGTTAACCAGATTTGCTGATGACTTCAAAGTGGGTATAGTTGTCAAGTCAGCCCAAGATACTTACGTCCTTCAAAATGAATTCAAATGAGGCAGCACCTGATGCAGTGAAAGCAGGATTCAAATAAATGTCAAGAAATTCATCCATGTCAGGAAAAAGCAAATTGTTTCAACCCACTGTGTCAATACATCGCTCTATCAGATTAGTCAGTGATTAGACACATGAGCAACTAGGGTGATAGTGCCCTTTCCTTTGATCACTACTTGGCAACTGCAGTGAAGAAATCCATCTATATATTGCAACTAATTGCCAAAGGTATCGCTTCTAAAACCAAAGAAGCCATTCCTCCCTTATACTCTGCCCTGCTCAGACCTATTATAGAGAATAATGCACCCTTTGGCACGTATCTTAGTAAGTAGAGCAAAAACTTGAAATAAAGCAGATGTTCCTAATCTCTAGCCTCAAAAGTCTTAGCTAGTTGGGGAGACTGGAATCCTTGTCCCTATACTTTGTGTTACATAATCTTCTGAGAGGGGATCTGTGCCTCACTTCCCAAGCCCTCAGAGACCCTGATATCCTTGACCTCTTTTTTCTTGATGAGGCAAATAGTGCATCTAACAGTAAAACAAGAGATTTCAACCTACAAAAGGAAATAAATAAAAGTGTATGGAGAGACAGGTGCATCACCCAGTGTTTCCCTCTGTTCTGCAATAGGCTCCTCCTACACATCAAGCAATATAATTCTTTCCCCCTTTAAATATAGCTTGGAAAACTGGATGGGTGCCCTTAAATTCACTTCTGGACTAATAGGACTTGCCTGCTTTAAAAGGGGTGCGAGCGCCTGAGGGTTGTTATTGCATGGGAAATAAGGCCTCCGGTCAAATTGCCTTATATATCTTATGCTCCTGGCAAGAAAAATGAAACAAGAAAAGCTCTGCATTGCATACATACAATATGCCTTTCAAAAGATATAGATTTTTGAGACTTCCTTTTTCTATGGTAGCTGTAATTTCAGCCTTAGAAGGTGCTCTGCATATAACAGATGATTTGTTCATGTGGAATCAGACATAAGAACATGACATGAAAGTGATGTAACTGCTGAGCAGACTGAGAAAGTACAATTTTAAATTAAAAATGAAAAAAAAAAAAAAAACAACCTCCAAAATCCACTGCGTTTGTTCCTTCAAACCAACACTCTATTGAACACAGCGTGAGAACTTTCATCAATTCATATTCATACTTATTCAGACTCTGACTACCAAATTAAACTCAGCCCATTAAATAGTAAAAAAAAAAATCATCTAAAACACATCCAATCATATCCCTTCTTTAAAATCAATTCTTATACTGGGCTTTAAACAACAGTGATAAATAACTGGCAGCTTTTGTCTGGAGATCCTGTAGTAGATAAAGTGGTGAGTACAGCTCACATTATTATAAATAAACAATATTACAGCATAAAGAATATTATTGAAAGACAAGGGACACAGAAGGAAGTGATTTAAGACTAAAAAGGAAAATACTCATGTAATATGTGCAATCAATGCAGATTTGTAGCAACCAGTTCTTTTTTTATACTGAATATTGGAATAAGTTATTTTCCACCAAAATATTGCAACATGAATACTTTAATGTAATTTTTATTGCTGCATGTCTGGCATATCAGGCATTTTATGTGGGCTGGACTATTAGGAAACTGAGTTGAAGAATATCTGAACACTGTCATGCAATAAAAAAGAAGAGTAGTAAAATACTTTGCATAGAAAAAATGTAAAAAGCATGAGTTTTACAAAGTTTATTTTTTTATGTTTTAGATGCCATAAAACCTGATATTAGGTGAAGAGATGCTAAAAAACATGTCAGACACCAAGGAATATGAGTGACAAATAAAGTTAAATGCTACAAATTTGTTAAGGTTGAATGACAATATTAATTTTAAATAGGTTTTAAATAAACAGAGGCTTAAGACAAAATGTAAGCATTGATTTTAAAGGTGGCACATGATTAGATGTATCGTGTAGTTTAAGACCAAAGGCCAGATTCCATAAAGCCTACACTAGGTTTACACTGTTCTGAGTGAGCAGACAACACAGACATAACTCACACCTTCTTCCTCCTATTTTTAATTTTCCTGCTGATATTCTTGCAGCTTTAATTAATGACAGTGATTCATAAAGATCACCACAAAGTATAGACTATATGCATACTTAATGTAATCTTTCTGAGTGACTAGAAAGCACAAAAAATATGATAAGAATTTTATTGAATACATGTCGTGTACACTTAGTGCAGGCTTTATTGAATCCGGCCCCAAATATAAGATCTGATTTTAAAGAAAGGACACGATTGAATGTGTTTTAGATTATGCCATTTTTTTCCTGTTTTATGAGCTGAATTTTATTTGGTAACCTTAATCCAAATGTGAACAGATGAAAATGTTCACTCAGTGTGTAATAAAGTGCTGGTTTGAAGGAACGACACAGTGGATTTTGTATTTTTTTTTTGTATTTATTTTGCTGTTTTTAAAATCTGGTGCCAGCTGTTTGCCCATTCTTTTTTTATTCTTCTAGTTTTCTATGACAATGCTGACAGTTTTCATTGGTGCCTTTTGTATCGACCTGATTGAGAAGAATATGGAAAATGAGGAATCTAGTCAAGGAGTGATTTTGGGACCTGAACAGAGGACCACCATCATCCCTTCTTCTTAGGAGAACTGTATTTCAAAGTATTACCTGCTGTCTTGATTAACCATCCTTTGTACATATATGGGTAATATTATTGAAAAGGAAGAAAAGTGAAAAACATCAAAACTGCACTGCTTGATAATCTAGGCAGAACTGACATGGAGGGTCCACCTAACCTTTCAGGAATTAATAATTCCACTAGTGAAATGTTTGATGTATATGTGGAAAGTATTTACATTTTACCCAATTTGATGTCATTATGGGGTCAAGCATAAAGAGTCAGAATGTAGGTGATGTTTGCAAAAAAAAAAATATCCCTAAAATATCAAAAAGTGGTATGGGATGTTCTATTTTTCAACTTAAACATAAAATGTAAAAGGGTCCTAACAGGACTAAAAAAGAAAAAAAAGGAGCACACACCTTAATCCTGATCCCAGAAAGAGTGGGATAAAATTTTGGAGTGAGCAGGTTTAGAACTGTTTTCTTTGTTGATGAAACATAAAGATCAGAAAATTGTTGAGCTAAAAATGAACTGAGCAGTGAGTTAAAACACTTTAAGGATAATGTTAATTCCTCAGAATATGAATATTATATTCAAATATTTATGGTTGCAATAGACAATGAAGATCCAGTGCTGAGGAGGAAGCAGACATTTGTCATAGACTTGAATAACAATAGTGTTATCCAGTCATAAGATCAGAATGAAATAAGTCTTGGTCAGACAACCAATGAGGGACTTCATATCCTTAGGAGGAAGTCATTTAGAGTGTGCTCTCCCAAGACACCAAGAGAACAGTAAGGCTTACAGCAAGAGTCAGAGAAGGAGAACTATGAACTATCAACAGAGAGGGGAAGTTTTGGTTCCAAAAAGGACCCACAGGCAGATAGATGTGTTATACAGGTTAGATATTCAAAAAAAGAACACATTAAATGACTGGTGGAACAAACCAGCTCACCCACATTCCACCAAATATAACATGTGGTTCCAGTGATTGAGGGCATTTTACAAACTGGAATCAGCACACTTTGCAGTGATCTCTGGAACTGGACAACAACAACTGGAGGCTGTAAGTGCTGAACTTTTTGAAGTATACAATCTATCTAGTATGAGCTTGACTGACTTTGAAATTAAAGTGCTACAAAGAGGCTTTGGCCATATACCCTCTAAGAGAGTGTCATTTACAGATGCTATAACTAAGATAATTACTAGAAAATTAAGCCTGGTTGTATTTTCTCATAACAATGACAAAGAAAGGAACAACAGTGATAAAAGCTTAAATAAACCCAGCATTTTATACCACCAGCTAATAATGTTATTGAATGCTTTTAAAAGATATGTGAAAAAGAAATGCAGTTGACCCTGTAAGAGCTATAATCTTTCTGTAGAAGAAAAAAAATATTAAAAATGTCTAATGACACTGAGATACAGGTCATGAAAGTGAAAAAAGTAGAGCTGAATACATCTCATTACGATACAAAGATGTATGAACTTTTAAGTGGTATTTGCTTTTCCAAACAAGTGGGTAAAGGAACAACTAATGCCAGGTACAGAGAAATTGATGATTTTTTACATGGGAGTTTACAAAAAGGGTATGCAGATGAAAAGTTGATAGACTTCCTGACTGTGACCGTCCCCAGAACAGAGGGTATATTTGGCATACCCAAACCTCATAAGGACTGCAGTAATCTGCCATTGAGACTGATAGTGTCAGTTCCTGGTTCCAAAACAGTACCTTTTGCATTATTTGTTGAAAATAAATTGAAAGCTTTTGTAAGAAATATAAAATCCTTCATATTAGATTTTGCTGACTGTATTAGCACATTTAAGAATATTATGTTAACAAGTCATAATTATCCAGTAACAGCATACATTAGCAGTCTATAGACAGTCATTCCCATTGACATTGGTCTTGTTTGGTTTAAAGAATATTTGCTTGAAAACTAAATATTTAGTGATAGAAAAGATGAGTGGACCACTTCATGTTTGGAGGTAGTTTTGAGACACAACTACTTATTTTTTAATAAGAATTTTTGCAAGCAAATTTAAGAGAGTCAATGGAGGCTGCATTGTTTTCCATTTTTGCCAATATTTTGTTGGTATACAGGAAATACATGTATGTTTATGACAGTGTTATTCCCATTTTTTTAAACAGTATATATGTTTTATTGATGATATATTCTTTATCTGAAGTGATGACAATTTGTTGTTAAGCTTTCAGGAATAGTTGAATAAACCAATAAAATCCTGAATTTTAAGTTCACTACACTCAAATGCAGTATAGTATTCTTTGATACTAAGATTGACAAATATCTGTCAAATGAGAAATTATTTACCACAGTTGCAAGGAAAGCTGTTGCCATGTAATAACTACAAAAATTATGGTAGCATACACTCAAACTATTAAAAGAATATAATAATAAAAGGTCAGATGGTGAGGATTAGTAGAGTAACTACAAATTATTATAATTTTGAAAAATAAATGGTCAGTCTAAAAACAATGTGTTAAAGAAAGAATATACTCTGCAAGTGTCATTGAGAAGGTGGCCAGTGATATAGAAAAAGGAAGAAAACATCAGTATAAACCACTGACTGATAAAGATGAAGAAGATGCTAACCCCTCTCTGGTGGGATTTAATGATGCAAACAAGTACACTTTAGGTTTAGTATTAGCTTACATGCTTGATACTCCAGCAATTCACGATAGAGAGATAAATAACTGGCAGATTTTTTCTGGAGCTCCTGTAGTGGATAAAGTATTTGGTGCATCACAAACTATTGTAAATAATGTTACACCATTAAGAATATTCTTTTAAGACAGAAATGGGAGACAAAGGACATTATATTAGAATAATAGGAACATACTCATACAACATGGGCAGTCAGAGTATATTTATAGTAAAGAGTCCTTAATTTTTAATGTTTGAATACAAGAATAAGTTATGCTTCACCAAAATATTGCAACTGTAGTGCCTTTAATGTAATTTATATTGCTGAGTGTCTGGCAAGCAGATATTTTATATGGGCAGGACTATTACAAAATGGAGTTCAAGAATATATGAATACTGCCATCAAATAAAAAGAAGTTTGTAAAATACTTTGTATAGACAGCCTTTAAAATTCATAAGTTTTAAAAAAGTTTATTTTTATGTTTTAGAAGCTGCAGTACTCAGTTTTAAGGGCAGATATGTTAAGAACATGTTAGACACCAAGGAATATGAGTGGGAAATATGATTAAATGTCACATATTTGGCAGGCTTGAATGACCCTATTAATTTAAAATGTGTTTTAAGTAAACAGAGGTTTAAGACCAAGTATAAGAATTGATTACAAAGAAGGGACATGATTGGATGTGTCCTGTGGTTTAGACTAATATAACCTGATTTTAAGGAAGGGGCATGATTTTATGTGCTTTAGATGATGCCATTTTTCTTACTATTTTATGATCTTTTTATTATGTCATTTTTTTCTTACTATTTTATGATCTGAGTTTTATTGGTAGTCCAAGTATGAATAAGTCTGAATGTGTTGAGATGAAAGCTCTCATGCTGTGTATAATAAATATTGGTTTGAATGAACAACACAGTGAATTTTGGATGTTTTTCATGTCTTTATTTTGTTGTTTTTAAAGTCTGGTTCTGGGTATTTGTCCATTTTTTTATTTTAGTAGTTTAAATTATAAAAATTGCAAAAGAAGATTGGCAAGTCTGATTTATATGGTCATATTCTAATTCCAGATGGACTGAAGTCAAGCTCAGAGAAAAGCAGAGCAACAGTGCAGATGCCAGAGCTGGAAGACACACAGACATTTAAAAGATTTCTGAGAAGAGTGCAATATTTTGTAAAGTTTGCACATAGTATTTCTGAGATAACTATGTCTCTTAGAAAGATGCTGGACAAAATGTAACTTATGAATGAAGGAATGGGTAGGAAGTGAATCTTGAAATATTGAAAAAAATAATAATTAAAGAACCAACATTGAATATTATAATACAGATCAGATAGTAATCATGCAAGTGATTGCAAGTTAGTATTGCATAGGAGAGATAGATAGTAATCATGCAAGCAATTGCAAGTTAGTATTGTATAGGACATATAATCTTACAGGAGAAAAGACCAGTTGACTATGGGTGAAAAACATTTACAGAAGCACAAAAGAGATTTTCAGATAGATAAATGATTGTTAGCAGTTGTGTATAGATGTGAAAAATTCTGCAAATGCATTCATGGTAAAGAAGCATGGGCAAATACAGAAAATAACAACTGCAGCATATATTCAGAATGTCTTTGCATAAGGCACCTCAGAGATTAGAGAGGATGTTGTCTCCTTTAAAGAAGCATGTCTCATGTAAGGCATTTCTTTAAACAGATGCATTAATCATAAAGCAAATATATTAAGTACAGCATGTTTACTAGAGAAGAAGAACTAAAGTTTCTTTGGGAGGTACTACAGTTGCATATCACAGAGAAAACAATGAAAAAATTTCAGAGATGTGCTGACACTGACTTGGAAATACAGTTGCTAAAAGGATGGCAATGGTAGGTTGGCCAGAGCAGAAATCCAATCTTATTTTTCTTTCAGAGAGAGACATAATCTATATCCGAGGTATAATGTTCAAAGCTGACAAGATTACTGTATCAGATCAAATGAGGGAAATGATGCTTGGGGGGAATCTTGGTTTACTGAAGTGCAAAGAAAGAGCAAGACATTGTGCCAGGAATGTCAGCAAAGATAAAGTGGTTGAAAATTGGGATTCATGTTATATGTGTCATATAAATCTACAAGAACGGGTGTTGCCTGTCACAGAATCAAGACACTCTGCTGTCAGGATGGTTCACATTTGTTTCATTTCAAAGAATTTGTATACTTAACATGTACAGATGATCTCTCTCTCATGAAGTGATTACTTTTGCAGCTATTACAAGTTGCTGTATGACATGTGGATTACAGTCTACCTTCTTGATACAAGACGTGTCATATTAGACAGTGACCCAAAATTTAGGAATGCAGAATTTAAAAGACTTGAACAGCAGTGTTCAGAGTGTGATCATATGTCTAAAATACTTACAGTTAAATGGCCAAGTAAAGAGAACTCTCAATATAACAAATAAATTAGCAAGTAAATAACTGGCAGAGAAAGCTGTAGCTATGGGGGTTGCCTTCTTGCAATTTTGGAATATAGGAATTATGCATTGCAGAATCTCAGTTTTTCACTAGATTTATCACCAATGGTTGGAAGAACAAAAACAACTTACTGACTGACATCTTCAGTCATACTTATGCCAGAATATCAAGGCAAGGTAAAATAAGTGGTAGAATGAAATCAACAAAGTCAGAAATATTACATTGACAGAAGATAATCAGTATTTCATCAAGGTTCAGGATCAGCTATAACCAGGTGAACTATGATCCGTTTCTGTCCAAGTAAAGAATAGTCAATTCTGCAAAATAAGTCAAGGAAATTTCTTTATGACAAAAGCATTTAGTTCAGAATCAAATACAAGCTCAGAATGCACAGATACAAAGATATACTACATACACTTCAGAGTGTTGTCTGACATGAAGAAGGTATCCCTCCCATATCTTAGCATTATCTGGATAAACAGAAATGTCACAGAAGGAAGTTCAGAAGTCCAGAGAGTGAACAGGACTATTAAAATTGTCAGGCCATTGAGGAAATGGGGCAGATAGGCAGAGAGTTTGAGATCTGATTCTGATGTTAAGACTGAAAAGTCATATTCACTGAAATGTCTAAAGACTGTGAATAAGGATCTTATTAAATGGAAAATAGTCCATGACATGCTTAGTGTAAAGATCATTTAGGAATGATCAATATATAGTAATGAATGACACCTTGCAGAATTTTTATAAAATATATTTTAACCAAAAAGACGTGGAATCTAGTATATTGGGGCAAATATTGTTAACCATTAGAGAGCTTGCAGACAAGGAAATACATATCATGTGGTACACCCCTTTCTTGACTGATATTACAATTTTTATGCGAAATTATGTGAAACTGTCTACAGCTGTTCAGATTACAATTTTTATGCACAGAAGCTTCACTGTCTCAATGGTACATTCACATGGGTTTTACATCCCATTGTACACTCCATTACTCCATTAGAACTATAAACCAGCCAGACAGTGAAATCCAACACACACAGCACAGAGTCATGCTAAGATATAAATGGTGTCTGGATATAGTAATATAGACTACTGAGTTTTCAGAAACTTGAACTTCATATGGTTGAGACCACATGTTTGACTTTCCGAAAACTTGAAGCATTTGTATGGAGATTGTGGTACAGTAGGGACTGGGAAACTTACCCTTTCTTCACTGTAGTGTTATCTCAGAGTTGTTTTATATATATATATATATATATATATATATATATATATATATATATATATATATATATATAAATAATATGCAGGGGGTGTAGGGGGCTTGACCCCCTGCAAAAATGTAGATTTTTATTGTTTTGTTAGAGTTTTTGGAAATTCGAACATAGTGTCAACCATGTGAAGTTTACACTTCTGAAAAGTTGATAATTTCACATAAACCCATATATATATATATATATATATATATATATATATATATATATATATATTCACTACTAAATATCGAAATTCCACAATCCCGAGACTCTGAATACAGACACCCAGAATCTTGAGACTACGGAATCTCAAAATAAAAAAATAAAAAAAAAAAAACTACAACAGAAAACCAACATTAATAGCATTAATGCAGGGGGAGGCAAGCCCCCTGCACCCCCTGCAACTTAAATACACCAACTGTGAGATCGCACTACAGTGGAGAGAATGGCAAAGTTCCCGGTCTGCACTGTACGGCAATCTCCATTCACTGTTTTCAAGATTCCGCAATCTCGAGATTCTAGGTGTCAGTATTCAGAGTCTCAGGATTGTGGAATTTCAATATTTAGTAGTGAACCCATATATGTGCATACTATACATATTATATAGGCATATTATATAATTGTGTGTGTATGTGCATGTGGCTGCAAGAGTGTGAATGTAGCTTACCAAAAAGAATCACTGTTTGGTCCCATACATGTTCCAGACAGGTAGTTTCATGACCCAACTGCATGGCTCTATAAACCACAGGCGGCACAAGTTTTCTGTGGGTGCATACACATTTCAGAAAAATTTCCACGGGCCAGAAAATATTGAGAATGTGGTATACTATGCTTTCAGTAAATCATGCATAGTTAGCACTATACAGTATATTAAGTGGATGCTGGACATTTCAGACATGAGTAAATCCCATCATACCTCCCGCTAAAGAATTCAGCCCTGAGGCAACATAATGAATCCCTTCCTTCAGTAACAGAGTAAGCCTAGCATTCTAAAAGGCATGCACCACTTCAAGAAAATCCTTGATAACTTCCAAAGTCCAGTTTAAAAATTAGAAAAACTGGAAGCTATGAGCCAGAAGGCTGTTGCCTTACATATATTAGAAAGTGGAAGCTTACAGTAATTACAGACACTATTGAGAGGAATAAAACAAACGTCTGTGTTTAGTGGCTGCATTAAGAAGTACGGCATGGGATTTGGATGCTTTGTCTCAAACTTTAGCATCACTGCACTCGTCCATTTGAAGGATTGACATTCATTCATTCACATGTGCGGGTGACTTTGACTTTCTCCAGCAACATCAGTATTGTGTGTGATATTGTTCGGAAAAACTGGTGAATTCTTTAGATGGACGAGTGCATTAGAGAAGCAGTAGGCGAGAAACCTATTTTCTGCTTTAAGAATGCTATGTCTCTGAAGAGACAATTATGTTATGGTTGTAGCTTGGTCATAGCTTGGGCAATGACTACAGTCCTCTTAGAGGATCTGAGAAGGTTGGGACCTTTCCTTGTCATTTATGTAAAACATGTAGTTATATCTCAAGTACTAAAACTTTTCAACACCCTTTGACTGGTTTTATTTTTAGTCCCAGGCTGTGTGCCGATTGTACATATTGTGATTTGGTGTACCTGGCAGTCTGTAGTAAATGCCCTCACTTCTATGTGGGGAAAACTAACAGACCTTTTAAAGACAGGATTTTAAAGCATGTAAGTGATATCCGGCTTAAGAATATGACAAATGCACTTATGAAACATGTTTGTGTGGATCTAGGGCATATGTTTTCATTTTTGGTTTTACAGCTGGTGAAGAAGAATAAGAGAGGAGGTAACATTGTTCACAATACTGAACTGGCGGAGGTGAAGTGAATTGTGAAGCTACAAGCAGATAAGACTCCTGGGTTTAATGGGACTGTACCTTTAAGACCTGCATTACTTTCACGACAGCTGCTTCATTGAAACACTCCTTGTATTTTTTGATTGGATAGTTTTTATTGAATAGAATGTGTGTTTCTGATTAAAGTGATGCTTCCTAGTTTCTGACTTTTAGATCTGAAGAAGAACTTAATGACTGAAAGCGCTTATCTGTTTTATCTTATTTATTAAATGTTTTCTATGTTTTTAAACTGGATTTGGCCGTGTTAGTTGAAACACTCTTTTTTTCATGATTTATTTTTCTTCTGTTGTATGATGTTAAAATAGTACAAAATGTAAAAGTATAATATTATATACTTAATTGCTTTTAATAATAATGCTCAGGTAAAATAGTGCTAGTATGCTGTATGAAGGGACTAGCAGTGTGTCAAAATGTCTGATGTAATTACCATTCATTTAAAAGTAAACTACACTAAATATCTGCCATTAGTAAGCAGTCAGAGCTTGCAGTTCTGAAGTAGACATACTACAATATAGTACATGAAACCATAATGCAGTGTCTTTGTGCTGCCTAGACTGGTGGTCGGAAATCAGCCGTGTGGAACATCACATAAACGACTTTCTAATGTACATATGAATGATTTAGTAAAAATCTGGCCTGAATATCACAGCTTTCACCTTCCCTCTCTTGGCTCATCAGACTTCTCCAACTGATGTCAAGACATCTTTGATAAAAGAGAGAGAGTTTTCCGAGCCATATTCTGTACTTTCTTGTCAAAGTTAGATGAATGCCGTATACATAACTGTTGCATTGTCAGTCTGAGTCAGCCTAAAGCCAGAGTTTCAGATAAATGTCTCATGGGAAACATTCTTATCTTTTCTTGCATTTGCATTTTTATTTGTAGGCATTAGTGCAAAAATTAATACGGTGTGGGAAGCAGATTTCATACAGGGGCTTTCATAGTTTTTATCTTCTACCTGGGTTCAGAGTACAAAGTGCACAACTGTCCTCAATCTGCTTATTTTAACAAATGATTCTCAATCTGCTTATTTTAACAAGCAAATGATAAAGTGCCAGGCCAAGTCCCTCAAAATGCACTTGTTTCAGAGATGTTATAGTTGACCTTAGTCATTCCATGTCATCCAACAGTTGTTCTTCTGACTTCTACAAGAAAAAAAAAGTGAAGCTGTCAGTGTTTGATAGCCCTCATAAGCTGGAGGGTTGCCCATGTCAGTAAAATGCTTTTCCAACCACCATACACAATGCCTACTGTAACTGAGGCCCTGAGGTCCCCTATGGAGGCTGACATAGGTTCATAGGTTGTTACTAGGCTATTGACCAAAGGGTCTTTACAAGCCTAGCCTTTAAATCCCAGTATATTATTAGATGAAAGATATCGTCTATGCCCAAGGTTTTTCTTGCAAGGACTACCCATGTCCAAGAAAGAAGCTGGTGCAATCCCTGGCAGAAATTTATGGTTTCCCATCCAGTAATCCAGGTTGAGTTTAAACAGGGTCATGGGGGTGCTCTGCTTGATATGGATTGTAAGCCTATTCCAGAGGAGTGGCAATCTCTGAGACATGTATCTGTGTCTCCAGCAGGTCCTGTTTATGTCGCAGGTTAGATTGAGGTCTGCGGAACAGGTGACTCTAGTCCCATTTGACTTATGGATGTGTAGTATTTCTATTGGATTTGGGTCAAAGATAGCCCTGTAAACCAGACATAAGTCATCTCTAAGTAGTCTATATGCTACTGAGTATAGTGACAGTTACATCAGTCTGTCTGTATAAGACGTGTGCTGGAGACCCTGAATTTTCTTAGTTAGAAATCTCTGAGGTCTCTCAAGTTGTCTGGTATGATACATACCAAAGGGGTATTATATTCAATTACAGGCCTGTTAAGGGAAGAGTACAGGGGAGTTATAACCTCTTTTGCTCTTGAGGAGATGTCTTTGATAATCAAGTAAGTTACATAGAACGCCTTCTTCACCATAGTAGACACATGGTGGTCAAAGTTGAGGTCACAATCAACTTGTGTTCCCAGGTCTCTCACTGCTGAAATGGTGCTTAGAGTATTATTGTTTATTTTATAATCAGCAGGGACATTGTTTTTACCGAATGGAATGATGATGCATTTTTTAGCATTTAGTTTAACACCATGGCTTTGGCATCATTCACTGGTACATGCCACTGACTTGCAGCATGTACTCGTAAGCTGAATGTTATTTGCTGCCATCTATCTTCAAAGCTACTGTACAAGCCCTAGCCTCTGACACAAGTGTAGTGATTTCTGAAGGAGAGAGTGGTACCCTAAAGATCTTAGAAAGGAAGTTAATTGGGACTGAGTT